>NC_036838.1:7416017-7460119 GCF_002910315.2 Salvelinus sp. IW2-2015 | reverse complement strand
AATCGGTATCGGCTTTTTTGGTCCTCCAATAATAGGTATCGGCGTTGAAAAATCATAATCGGTCGACCTCTAATATGGACTACTATATCTAGAGCCTTACATGAGGTGCATGTGCACATCCCTCCTAACAAACATGCACACACACACACACACACACACACAATGCTAATGTGCCCAACTTGCATGAGTCATAACTGTAAAACCCATACACACACACCCAATACCATGGATCTGAACTGAGTAAGTGTGTGTGTGTGTGTGTGTGTGTGTGTGTGTGTGTATGCTGCCGTGCCGATCAGCGCCCTCACATTACCAACACAGAGACATTGATCAGCGCCCTCACATTACCAACACAGAGACATTAAGAGGTGCAGCCGTGGGCAGGAGGCAATCTGCAGCCTCGTTGGAACCAACCGAACAGAGAAAATGATGCCAATGATGAATATCAACAAAAGACAGAGCGTATCTGCGTCCCAAAAGGCACCCGGTCAAAAGTAGTGCACTACATTTGCCATTTTGGGACACAGCCAGAGTAAGTGTTTGCTCATCACTTAACACCATTCATTCACCATAGGGGGAGAACTGAAAGGGGAATAGAGTAATAGACTAGTAGTTCTCTTCAAACCACTGAGCATTGTCAAGAGGCAAAACCAATGACTGATGGAAATGACAGAGTGGCCCAATTCAGAGAGACTGATAATATATTCCATTGAGGCAGGCATTGCTGTAATTGTGCTCCTTTCCCTCAGACGGGCAACAGCCAAACAACCATTCGTTGATTTTATTTGTCAGAGTCAAACGCTAATTACTGGAAGTACCCGCTCTTGACTAAGTGTGCATCCCAAATGGCATCCTATTCTCTTTATAGTGCAATACATAGGGAATAGGGTGCCATTTAGGACATAACAAACTGTCTTATTTGAAGAAAAAGCCTAACCTTACTTTATAATGTAAAAACAAATACATAACAGCTTTACCCTACCAAACTGTGCTCAAAATTCACTGGGGTCTCAATAGATTCAATGTAAAGCTTTCACCCATCCAATGATAGTAACACAATGATAGACATCAAAAGGAAGGAAACAATAGGATGTGTACTATGGGGAATGTAAGGTTAGTTATCTAACAACGTACAGAGAGCTGTATTCAATAGGCATGTTGTCAGTGTGTAATACCGGTAGTTTAATAGTAAATAACTACGCAAACAACTGGTAAAACCTTATTCTGAAATGACTGTAAATGACAATACTAGTCCTAGAATAAACAAGAAAAAAAATCCCAAAACCTGTGTGTGTGTACCCTAGGCCTCGTTCAGTAGGTAAACGTTGCAGAACTGCCATTAATAGAGAGTTTTATTCTACCTTATTCAACATGTCAGATAGGGCATGTTTGTTCTACATAACCTACATCTATCTGAACGTGTCCACATCTCTTACCGTTGGCAGCGGTGAGGAAGCACTTGTTTACGCCGCGGGCCTTGTTGGTGAGCTCCTCGGTGATGTCCATGTGAGTGTGCACCTCGTCCCTGATCTCCTCCAGCGTGGCATACAGGTGGGCCTCCCAGTAGCCCTTGTCCAGGCAGTCGATCAGCTCAGCCAGCTGCACCTTGGTGCTGTAGTACCAGATGGTCTTGTCCTCCTGCTCGCCGTCCTCCTCACTGGGGTGGAGGAAGTGAGCGAGACACCGGTGGAGGGGGTGGAGAGAAAAAAAGGAGGGGAGCGAGATAAGAGGTAGATGGAGGGGACAGGGAAGTAGAGAATATGGGAGACAGAGAGGGATAGAATAAGAGAGAGAGGATGGAGAAAGAGATCAATGTCTTTGATTAATTGATGCCATCATCAAATGACGAGCAGTAGAATGAAGAACATTTAAGCAGACACCTGCCATTGTAAATTGTCCATTGTAAGGACATAGTACTGACAACTATTTAATACATGTGTCTTCTATGGTGCCAGTTTTCCTTAAAAGGGCCATTCAGCCACTTTACAAACTCATATTCATTATCTCCAGCACCATACGGGTGTCTAGATATGTGAAAACGGTGTGTTTCTATGATCTGTGGTTGCAAAGATAAGAAGGTCCTAAATGCTTCTCTGTGACATCACAAGGTAGGATTAAAAGTAAGAAAAACTGTGATTTTCAAAACCTGAAACGAGTTTCAAGCCAGAGGGAGGGTATTTTATTTCTCCACGTCACCGTGAATCTCAATGTGTTTGAAAAATCACAGTTTTTAAAATGTTTTAACTTTTGATTACGTCATCGGGTAGAACGCAGAAAATGCGCAGTTTTCACATACACTGTATGTAGACACTGGTACTGTGCTGGAGACAATGAAAATGAGGTTGAGAAGCGGTGGAATTGCACTTTAAGTTTTAACATTGACTTAGCTGCAATCAAGGAAAACATGATTATTGGGAAATTAAAGTTGTAAGACCTTTGAGCGCTCTAGGCATGCATAACACATAGGCCCACATCAAATATCAACAAAATGGACAGCTTTGTGCACAGCAGGGTCTAGGCCTGGGTCTCACTAGCCTTAGGCAGTATTCCAACAATCTAGTCAGCATCCTCTCAGGATGCAACCACCCACTCGAGACACACACACACTCTCTCTCTCTAAGGGGATGGTGAAGATCGTTTACACTGCTCCCAGTGAAGGCCACCTTCTTGAATGTGAGCGGCAATGAGACAGTGAAGGCTATCCCCGAATCCCTCTGTTCAGGTGTGTGTGTCTGTGCTCGTGTACATGAGTGTGTGACACTCTCCTCTCAGGTTAAAGGAGTCTGCTACCACACCATCTGTGACTAGTGCTTAATAGCTGGCGTATATGCTATCGCTTAATAATATTTGTGTGTTTACATTGTCATCATCCTTCAAACAAGCGAGGCATTGGCCTTTCTATACCTTACCAGAGAAGCTAAAAAAGTGATGTAAGCCGCTCTGTATAAAAGCGAAGATTGAAGAGTGCCATCTGTCATGTAAAAAAAGCTCACAGTTTGAACATGATCACGGGTCAATTGCTTGCACTTTTGCTTCAATTCTGATTCTGGGTTAACAGTGTTTCTTGCGTGTATAACGTCAGTGCCTGATTGAAATTTACACTGTAAACGTGAATAAATAAGTAATGATCACTTATAATATATTACTGATTGTTTGGCGCTTCTGTCGGGGCTGGCTAGCTAGCTAGTGTCGGGTAGCTTTAGCAACAGGGTGGAATGGCAAGAGTTAGCTGTTTATATGTTAGCATAGAGATTGCTGCATTAGCCGCGAGCCTGTTAGCTAGTTGTGAACACTCCTGTGTTCTGCACTCGTGCGGATGTCTCTCGGCTCACCCTCACTCACCCTTGAATCAGCTAGCTAGCATAATAAGCTGTCAGGTGGTCGACATGGCTTATTCTCAGAGCTGTGCAGTTTTAGCTTGCTTGTATAGCTAAATGAACTAATGTAAAAGCTAGTTTTTAGCCAACGTATAAACAACTCTTTCACCTAGCAAGTTGGATAACGAAAGTTTATTTAATTAATGCAATGTTAGCTAAGATAATAGAATGATCCTAGCTAGCTAGCCAGCTACATTTGTCAGCGGGAGATTTATTTGCTAAAATGAAGACACCTTTGAGTCAGCTAAAGATCATCTTTGTATCTACCAACTAGCAGTTAATTTACTACATGTCAACATATCTAGTCCTAACATGTACTTTATAGTTATGTCAGAGCAATGTGCATTATATCATTGTCCACTGAATTAAAAACCCAAGACATCTCAAAGACCAGGCAAGAAAGTTAGATCTAAATGCTTTGTAAAAAAGCCAGTCCTAAATTGCTCCGTCCCCTATGGCCCTAACCCCTCGATGTTTGCAGACCTGTATGGTCTGGGTAGGTAGGGTATAAGCAGTGCAATGATGGATCTCACACCTTACAGATCTGCAAAAACAAATGGTTAGGGACAAGGGGAGGTGTAGGGAGTGGTTTGAGACCTGACTTTCCCAATCACACAGAGTTATTGGATGCTAGCCCACCACCTCAAAGCTCAACATTGACAAGAGAAGCTGCTCTTCCTCCCTGGAAGAGCCTGCCTGCTCCAATACCTCTGTCACAGTTAACAACTCCATTATGGCCCCTTACCAGACTGTATAAATCTCCTTCACACTCTCCACTGGCTCCCATGAGCAGTGTGCATCAAATTCAAATCACTGTTGCATGCCTATAGGGTAGCAAGGCGAATCGATCCTGGCCCAATCTTTGTCAGCACTGCCAAATGTATTAGTCTTCATATTGCCATTATATATGTACATGTTGCACGTCTTCTCTCCCAAATTTTTTTTCTCCTGTAGCTGACCTAAGAGCACTGTTGGAGGTAGGAGAGGCTGAGATACCCAGAAGGTAAACAACAACATGTATAATTTGTAAATAATGTTTAGATCAGTGTTCCCTGTTCTTGGGGGCCCAAAGGGGTGCACATTTTTGTTTTTGTCTTAGCACTACACATCTGATTGAAATCATCAAAGCTTGATGAGTTGATCCTTTGAATCAGCTGTGTAGTGCAAGGCCAAAAACAAAAATGTCCCCAGGACCAGGTAAAGGGTCAACCATAGTAGTACGTCACGCCTGGACCAAATTAGGGTTAAGTGCCTTGCTCAAAGGGCACAGACAGATTTTTCACCATGTCGGCTCAGGTATTCAAACCAGGGACCCTTCAGTTAGTGGCTCAACCCTCTAACCGCTAGGTTACCTAAGAAACACAGGTTTAGACAAAAGTGTCAAATACATGCCCCACATTCTTCCTCCAAAGGACCTTTCTATAGAAAGACCAGGAGAGCCATTAGCAGTTGCCTTCAACACTCATCCTTCCCTTTTAAAAAGGAGTTTGGACACTATACTCAGTTTAGTATTGTGGTCTTCATTTCACATTGTGATGACAACGGTTTTCATGTTCCTCCTAGTGTCAGGACAGCAAACAGTTAACACAGCAGCGTCCCTTCAAAGACTGAGGTGTTTTAGGCAGGGACATGATAGACCAGGGCCAATCCTGCACAACAGCCCCAGGTCAGACAACAGCCCTAGCCCATCATCCCATCCCTCCACCCTAACCCCGTGTTTCCCAATCCGTTCCTCCAAGGCCCCTAGCAATTTTTGTCCTATCACACCTGATCCAACTAATAAATTGCTTGAGAAGGGATGTCCAGGGGGATATAACATTACAGAATACTCAGATATAAATGTATTGTCTAGAACAGACACAATTATCTGCCAGGTAGAATAGGAAGTTGAAATAACTATTTATTACACTGAACAAAGATAAACGCAACATGCAACAATTTCAAAGATTTTACTGTGTTACATAAGGAAATCAGTCAATTGAAAGGCCCTATTGATTGTAGGGCAGATATAACTGTCAAAGGGATTTCTCTCGGGGCAGTTGAAAGGCCCTAATCTATAGATTTCACATGACTGGGAATACAGATATGCATCTGTTGGTCACAGATACCTTCAAAAAAGGTAGAGGCGTGGATCAGAAAGCCAGTCAGTAACTGGTGTGATCACCACTCCTCTTCAATGGCTGTGCGAAGTTGATGGATATTGGTGGGAACTGGAACACAATGACGTACATGTCGATCCAGAGTATCCCAAACATGTCTGATGAGTATGCAGGCTGGGACATTTTCAGCTTCCAGGAATTGTGTACAGATCCTTGCAACATGAGGCCGTGCATTATCATGCTGAAACATTCACACTGTCTGCCATTTGCCCGGTACAGCTGAAACCGGGAACTAAATCTCCCATATGTAAAGTGTTAGTTTCATGTTTCATGAGCTGAAATAAAAGATCCCAGAAATGTTACATAAGCACAAAAAGCTTATTTCTATCAAATGTTGAACACAAATTTGTTTACATCCCTATTAGTGAGCATTTCTCCTTTGCCAAAATAATCCATCCACCTGACAGGTGTGGCATATCAAGAAGCTGATTAAACAGGATGGTAATTACACAGGTGCACCTTGGGCTGGGGACAATAAAAGGCCTCTAAAATATGAAGTTGTGTCACACAACACAATGCAACAGTCTACAGTTTTGAAGGAGCGTGCAATTGTCATGATAACTGCAGGAATGTCCCCCAGAGCTATTGACAGACAATTGTATGTTAATTTCTCTACCATAAGCCACCTCCAACATCATTTTTGAGAATTTGGCAGTATGCCCAAAAGGCCTCACAACCCAACCGCAGAAACTCTACATCTGGCTTCTTCACCTGCGGGATCGTCTGAGACCAGTCACCCAGACAGCTGAGGAGTATTTCTGTCTGTAATAAAGACCTTTTGTGGGGAAAAACACATTTTGATTGGCTGGGCCCGGCTCCCCAGTGGGTGGGCCTATGCACTGCCAGGCCCACCCACGGCTGCGCCCCTGCCCAGTCATGTGAAATCAATAGATTAGGGCCTATTGACCTTATTTAAAATGACTGATTTCCTTATATAAACTGTGACTCAGTAAAATCTTTGAAATTATTGCATGTTGCGTTAATATTTTTGTTGAGTATAATTTTCGAGTGAGTGAACGTTTGTTTGTTGTTGTCTACTTACACCACGATGCGGCGGTCCAGGAACCAGTACTTGCGGCGGTGGCGGTCATAGCCGATTGGCAGCTGGCGGATGTATGGCCGGCTCTTCTGCGCCTCCGTCACACAGTCCACCACGCCGGGCACCTTGTGTGCCACGCAGACCTCACACTGCCACTCGTCCTCGGGTACCTCCACCAGCGGCGGCTTCACGCACTCCAGGTGGTAGACGGCCGAGCACGTCTCACAGCAGAGAAGGTCCCCCAGCCGGTGGCACACCCTGCAGTGGTCGTCGTACGCCACCACCCCCTCCGACATTAACTCTTCTCTAGCCAAGTTGGTGGCCAAGAACTGGTCCACAAGGAATTGAAGGACCTTAATTTTGCTCTCGAGGGGCTCGTAGGGGTACTCCTCGCCCTCCAGTAAAGGGAGCACCTGGCGGTACTCTGGGTCACTCTCGCAGTAGGCGCGCACCATCTCGGGCCAGGTCATGCCGTCGATGAAGTAGAGTGTGGAGTTGACGCTGTCCTTGAGGTCGGCAGGACCGAACGTGGTGTTGGACGTGTCCTCCTCGCGCAGGATGGCCTTGAGCAGGGCGGTGTGGGTCTCAGCCAGCAAGGTGCACTGCTCCTGGCCCGCCAGCGCCGCACAAAAGTCCTCGAAGCGGAACGGCGAGAGGCGCAGGACCGAGCCGAAGTTGCGCAGCACCTCATAGACGGCCGAGATGTTGAGGAGCTGATTGGCCGGCACCAGCAGGTCCTCTGAGGACTTGGGCAGCTCCAGGGAGGGCACCTCCTTGGCCTCGAAGATGGGCGAGCGGGGCCTGTGCGGGTGTCTGCCCCTCCGGCCTGAGACAGAGAGGGATGAAGAGAGAGAGAGGGCTATAAATTATGTAAATAATTAAAATCAATCAAGAGACATAAAACGGGGTCAGGAAAAAAATGCCCTTCAACACTGAGTGCTGGACTCTGAGAAACACAACAAAAACAGGTGAAGAAACAAAGACAAAACTAGATACATACCGAATGAGCCAAAGCAGGCAGCACAATTTCCATCAACCATAACAGCTGTCGATGTTTCTATCAAACAGGCAGGGCTTCTTATTCAACACATTTGAGTGTGTAACTATTTTGTTACTGTTTATTGATAACAGCTCTGTGAATGTGTGCATTACTTTCGCTGTATCAACTTTTAAGCACAGCGTATTGGTTATAACCAACTCGTATTTTTCACCCTTCCATAAATCCCACGGTTTATATAAAGTCTGAATCTCTTCTACAAACAGAATTTCTCCCTTTGGAAAGAGAACTTTTGATTTACTCAGTACATTTAAAAAAAATCAGGTCTTAAAAGTGTAAATAAGCTGACCTAGCACCTGGTACTTGAGTATTCACTGTGCAGTGGAGAATTTGGCCTTCCTTCACTCACTCTACCCTGGGCCAGAGTATGGGTGCTGATCTAGGGTCAGCTCCCCCTGTCCATGTAATCTTATTCATTATGATCGAAAAGGCTTAACTGATCCTAGATCAGTACTTTTTATGAATATGGGCCCTGATCAAGTTCAGAATCTGAAACATAAAGCCAGGGATCCACACCCTCTGATATCAGATAGAGTAGGTAGGTATAACAACTAACATACTATAGTTTTAAATTAGATTTCAAACATTAGACAGGGTGTAGGCATAGATGAGGTGACATTAAAAATGACCAACAAGCACCTCTCCCCTGAGCGTGTGCCCCCAGTGAGGGCTGTGTACAAACACCTCTGCCTTCATTCCTCCCGCCCTATGCACAGAGTCTCTGTGTATGTGTAAGCATGTATTTGTGACTCAGTGTGATAAAATGAGTGTGTGTGATTATAGGTCATATGAAAGGCACATAAACCACTCATTGAACAATTCAGCCATATTCACATGTTAAATCGGGCCTATTTGGGGTAGGAGGTTATTTGCGTAATCAGTCACTGGGGTGCAATGGAGAGATAGAATTATGATTCAAGAAATACCATGTTGTCTAGGCTGTACACATCTGTGCTTATGAGATGTGGGGCAAGTTATGAAACACATTCACAGACATTTTAGGATGCATACCATATCAATAAATCTATAATTTTATGGAAATATTATTCTGAAATATTATTCTGCCTTGCATTATGAATCAGCAGATCCATTCCAGGTCTACAGGAACATGTGGAATTATGATAATTTAAGATTTTAGTGACCACCATATGAAAATGTACAATAATTTATACTAATCTTATACATAATCCTGAAAAATACAAAATGGTTCCTTATATTGCATACATGGCTTAAAAATGGACTACATGAAGACCAAAGTACATGAATGACATCAATGTCACTTTCACTAATGTTTTGACATTATACAAGATCAAAACTATTGACTTTACAGTTCAACAATTATTTTTCAAAGAAGGTTACCTTTGCTCTTCGTTTACATTGATAGATTGGCTTTGCTATGGTTACCGTACAATTTAGTACGTGATATTATAATGAGTTCAAGCTGCAACAGGTGAAATTAGAGCGCCTCTTTTCAAAACAAAGGGCCGCGCGATGATGTCCTGTCAAACTGATTTGACCACAATCTCACGAAATATATCGCAACACTTGATTTTCTGAAGGAAAAAATGTTTTAAACTAAGGGGGGGGGGATATATTACAACTAGTTGATGAAACTGACCCTTAATTGTTTACATCTACTACAGGAACTGTATATTCATGCCATGCAAGGCGACAAAGTATCAAAAACGCACGCGCAGTTCTAAAACAAAAGGTATAAATCTTATCCTGATATTTTGTAGCCAGATAGTGCAGCATGGCATGCTTGTTGACGATAATTGCTAAATGAATGAATGGAAAGTAGCTAAATGTTTATCTGGAACTAACGCCTAATATGTTGCATGCAAAATGGTGCAATTATGCAAATGAACAATTCTACATTACAATAATCCCCATCGTCAAATTCGTGTTCATTTTTGCCAATAGTTGCAGATTTTTTTTACAACAGAAAACATGCGAGGTGACAGTATTGTTCACTGTGCGCGAACGAGCAAACGATCACTAGAGCTTCTAAACAAAGGCCTGTTTATGAGTGCAATCTCCATTTTGAACAATGCAGCTTACTTCCCAAATGTGCTAAATAAAAACTAACACTTTGGCGTGCATTTGAAAAATTATTCTAAATTGCATTTGCACGCAAACGTACCTGGAGTGCTGCCGTGCGTGCTATCATGGCTCCGAAAGCTGCTATCCGTACAGTAGCTAGCATCATCCTCATCTGGTAATTCTTCCAGAAAATCGGACTCATTGTCCACGGCCTCCTCTTCGTAGTCTGATGGATTCTCGTGTAAAAGTTCGTCTTCCTCCGACCTCAAACTAATATTATCCTCTTCCTCGTCGCTGTTGTCATCGTAGACCACCTTGCACAGTGGCCGTCTCCCCCTGCTGCCGCGACCACCTCTCGAACCCCTGCCTCTTCCTCTGCCCCGCGATGTCGTCGTTGCTCCAACTTTCCTCCGGCCCCTGGACGAATGGTAGTTTTCTCTCCGATTAATTTCTGTATCACCGGTATCCACCACCGAACCCCGTCCGCGGCCACGTCCTCGGCCCCTTCCCCTACCACGGCTACCTCTCCCTCTCCCTCTTGAACCGCGAACTGGCCCAGGGGAAACCTCCTGCATCTCCGCTGTCTGTTTGGGCGGCCTTCCTCTTCTCCCTCGCATTGTAGCAGATGTATTATTTTTAATTTCAATTTTAGCGCGCGACTAGTCCACACAAACCCGAGAAAACGGGCAACCTCGGAAACCCTAACCAACGTTGCGATAGTCTCAATTAGCCCCACCAAGCCCCGGGCTCAATTTTTTGTATAATGTTCAAATAGAATGGCCGGCGTCCCGCTTTAGGTCGCCTGCAGTCGCCATTTTTCTTCGGATATCTCCCTCCACTGAAAACAGACAGCAGGCCCTGTATGGAGGTCACGTGACTACTATTCCACAGTAGACGCAGTTAGTTCATAAAATGTGTTATCCATGCAAACGTGATGCCCCCACGATTGTTTATTTACGTTCACTTGTCATGTCAATTCATACAAATCAAGAAAATATAGATTTATTACAATGTAACAGCGTCGTCAATTTGCAGCTGACGTCGTCATTCTAGCCAGAATGTAAGCAAGCATACGTAGTCGGCCACAGGAAAGATCAGAATAATGAAACCAAGTTGTTGTTTCAGAGTTAGAGCAAATATTATCACATATTAAGCAGAAGTTCACTATGTGTCAACATTTAAATAATGTAGCTATTGGTAGTTGATTTGTTGTTATCAAAGAGACTCCGTTTGTAATGTTGATGCAGTTATTAGATTAACTTATTTTAATGGCCAAAAAATACTCATAAGATATTGTGTATTGCATTGGATAATTGTATGCATTTATACATTCAAACATTGTGTTGACTTAATGCACACAGTGGATATTATGAAGAGGTCATTCAACATTCTGGATCAGAACGAAGAACATCAGAATAGTTCCATCACCATGGAATGAATGATGGTGACATAACCTACCAATGTAGCAGTTGTGGTGTAACACTGTTTCTTTTTTTCTCTTTGTTGCTACAATGTTTCCTAAATACCTCTCTTATGATAGGGCCTAGCTACATGATGTTTAATTACAGTCTGTGGTTTATGTTCTCAAATGTAGCCTATTTAGATAAGGCCTACTATGTCTAGTGTACTGGTTGGTGCCTGCTCTCTGTAGTATGTATATGCCAAGGCTTTTCTCTTTAAAAGCAAGCACATTGCTTTATTAACTCTAGCAGGCAGAAGTCTAATTATTTCGATGTTATAGCTACATTTTTCAATAGAAGCAGCCAGCACAGTGAATGGTAGTTTAAGGAGTAGCTAATAGTCTTAAAATGATAAATAGTAGCAGGTTTAAATGGATATGGGTTAAATTGGGAATTATTTCACAAATAAATATCAAGTTGTCGTGGCCGAGTGGTTAAGGCGATGGACTAGAAATCCATTGGGATCTTCCCGCGCAGGTTCGAATCCTGCCGACAACGATATCTTTTGACGATGTAATAATAGTTAATGGGAAGTTTCACTTTAAAGGGTTGTACTTCTAATCCCCAAATCATTCAACTATACATTTGTTACGTAAATTTGAATGTAGTTAATGTCTTTATATTACCTACGGTCTTCATGCAAAAGGTGGTACAACACAACGGAAAAGGGCACCTCCAAGTGTTCAAAAATAAATACTTCATTTTCTGGTTGCATGTTCCAAGTAGCAGTATTGCAAAAAATATTGATGTGAATATCTAAATTACATACACTACATGACCAAAAGTATGTGGACACCTTCTCGTCGAACATCTCAATCCAAAATCATGAGCATTAATATGGATTTGTCCCCCCTTTGCTGCTATAACAGCCTCCACTCACCGAGGTAAAATCAGTTTCAGGTAGGATATTCGACGGATATTCCCCTGTAGTTTTCCTTACGTCCACCAACAGCAGTCAGGGACCGTTAACATAGTGACAAATAAACATTTTCAAATTTCAATTACTCCTAAAATGTTCAAAAGTGGTTCTAGCTAATTGACAAACTGTATCAAATTGACAAACTAAAGGGTGTGCAATGTGTAGGGCCACTGAATGTAGATTCTGAACCTTGTTTGAAGTCAGTAGGTCACATGACCAAGGAGCTATTGAAAAGTTAAAGTTTGAAAAATGTATGTAAAAACATGTGAGATGAAAATGGACAAACTATAGGGTATACAATTTGTAGGCCCACTGAGTGGACATTCTGAACCTTGTTTGAGTCAAGTAGGTTAGATGACCAAGGAGCTTTTGACATTTGTACTTTGTTTACGCTCCCTAACTAATTCAACTACGAATCCAAAATGCTGCTCACATTTCAACACGTTTATTAGCTTTGGAAAGTGAATTAATGTCCAAATTGTGAAAATAAGACCTGTGCAATGTTGTGCGCAATTTTTTCCAACATCATGACACTTATTTGGAGTCTGTGGCTCAAGTGGTTTGAAAGCTATTGAGGTTTGAAAGCGCGAATATCCGTTGAATATCCAACTAATGAGGTTGGGCACTGATGTTGGGAGATTAGGCCTGGTTTGCAATATGCGTTCCAATTCATCCCAAAGTTGTTCGATGGGCTTGAAGTCGGTGTGCTGCGCAGGTCAGTCAAGTTCTTCCCCACCGATCTCGACAAACCATTTCTGTATGGACCTCGTTTTGTGCACGGGGGCATTTTCGTGCTGAAAAATGAAAGGGCATTCCCCAAACTGTTGCCACAAAGTGAAAAGCACAGAATCGTCTAGAATGTCATTGTATTCATAGACTGTTCTCTCTGCTACCGCACGGCAAGCGGTGCCGGAGCACCAAGTCTAGGTCCAAAAGACTTCTGAACAGCTTCTACCCCCAAGCCATAAGACTCCTGAACAGCTAATCAAATGGCTACCCAGACTTTTATGCTACTGCTACCCTCCGTTTATTATCTATGTATAGTCACTTTAACTCTACCTACATGTACATATTACCTCAATTACCTCGACTACCCGGTGCCCCCATACCGGTACCCCCTGTATAGCCTCGCTATTGTTATTTTATTCCTGCTCTTTAATTATTTGTTACTTTTAACTTCTATTTTTTTTACATAACACATTTTTTCTTAAAACTGCATTGTTGGTTAAGGGCTTGTAAGTAAGCATTTCACTAAGGTTGTATGTGACAAATACAATTCGATTAGATTTATTATGTAGCGTTATGATTTCCCTTCACTGGAACTAAGGGGCCTAGCCCGAACCATTATTCCTCCTCCACCAAACTTTACAGTTGGCACTACGCATTGGGGCAGGTAGCATTCTGACATCCACCAAAGCCCAGATTTGTCCATGGACTGCCAGATGGTGATGTGTGATTCATCACTCCAGAGAATACATTTCCACTGCTCCAGAGACCAATGGCACCGAGCTGTACACCACTCCAGCTGACACTTGGCATTGAGCATGGTGATTTTAGGCTTGGGTGCGCAGCTGCTTGGCCATGGAACCCCATTTCATGAAGCTCCCGACGAACAGTTCTTGTGCTGACTTTGCTTCCAGAGGCAGTTTGGAACTTGGTAGTCAGTGTTAAAACAGAGGATTTTTACGCGCTTCAGTGGTCGGGTAGGCCGTTTGGAGTCTTTATCCGACTGGATAAAAAAAAAGAAAATATCCCCACCTAATTTTAAAACCTAACTTGCGCCCGTGCCTGTCAGCAACAGGTGTGGCTGAAATAACAAAATTCACAAATTGAAAGGGGTGTCCAAAATTTGTGAATTTTGTTATTTCAGCCACATTTTGTATATGGTACCATGTAATCTTAACTTAGACATACATACGATAACCATACAACTCATCATGATGGGACAAAGGCGAGGGTCATTTTGTGCATAGGGTATTTTTAATACAAATACTGTCATATGAATTCAGAATGGACTTTGTTAGAATGCAACACAAAATGTATCAATAGAAAACATGTGCTACTATAATGTGATTGGGAGATGTCATTCACTGTCCAAATCGCCTTTATGAAATACAACATTTAACCACAAGACTGTCAACCATATGGAAGGTTGAGACCCATTTCCATTTTTAGACATGTCAGTATTCTGTATATTCCTGTAAAAAAAGGGGCAGTATGTTCCATAGGTTAAAAGTATCTATGCCATGATGAAATATCATGGGACTATATAGTTTTCTACATAATTCATATTAGCAAATATTTCTACTACACCCGCCCTCAGATTATACAGACAAATACAAATCACATGGCTATAGGGACCGAGGGCTCGGCAATGCCACAGTTCAGAACTAGAGAATCATTTGCTCTACACATCTGGGAATCAACTAGACTGATCCCAGATCTGTTTGGGCGCTGCACAGCCAACTCCTATGTTCATCGTTGAAAGCACAAGCAGATCTGGGACCAGTGTAGGTATCTACAGTAGATAGGTATGATATAGCAGTTTAACCATGGACCTTTCGGTAGCGTACCAAATACAAGGTGGAACACAACGATGCAACTGACCAAGAGAAAAATGGGGAGAAGGTCAACAGCAGAGTTTAATTAGAAATAATCTGTAAATATGGTCTAAAACAGCTCAATGACTTCTATGGAGTACTGGCTGATGTCCTTCGACGGCTTCATTTTGTGGAGCTCTTGAAGACTGCCCTCGATCTTCCCCAGTTCAGAGAATAGTTTCACCTGGAATGGGTAGATGGGGATAGACGTTAAATGAACCCTTACAACAAAGAACCATACACAGTACGTGCGTCAGCGAGATGAAGTAGATGCAAAGTAAATAGCAGTAGTGTGTCAATTTACGCAACAAATACGAGTGTTGAAGCGTATGGCTAAACTCCTCCGCTGGGTTGGTTCTGTAGCGGGCACGTTTTAGCAGAGTGGAGCGAACCAGTGCACATGCGCAGATACTCTGTGTGACTGCAAAGTCTTGCATCGTGCTCATCCTAATATCGCCGATGCTGCTCGTGACAGAAAACGGCTAGCAATTACAATTGCAACACCACTTGCTTTTCCAGTTTGAACCACTGAAGAGGTAAACATTCCTCCCTGGGTGCCTCAAATGGGTTTCATTATCACAGCAATAAAAACAAATTACACTAGTTATCATCAAGGGAACCATTATGACAAAAATGCTCAACTATCATTTGCGGTGAGGACCAGAGAGAAAGCACATACCTGGGACTTGACAAAGCTTTCAAGACTTGACAACAATCCTTTGGCATCAGGAGCCATGACCAAGACCATGAAATGAGCATCCAAAAACAAGCACACCCAGTCAATGATCTAGAAAAGAAAAAGGAAAATCAGAATACACACGCATTAAGTTAATGCTATACAATATAATTACATGCATTCACCTTTTGTATAACTTTAATGCTTCCATGTACCAACCTGTGTCATTGTGGGCGATCTCAAACCTGCCGTTTGTGTGTAGACGTCTTGGGAATATTTCAAATAGACGAACTGGAGGTACTGAAGAAAGAGCTAGGAGAGGAAACAGAAGGATGCAACCATCAGTCTTTCAACGTATCCTCAAAGCTAACTGCAGTTAATAAATTGAAAGTCAATAGAAGAAAAAAAACACCATGGTATATTGCAGGATTACAGTCAATTCCAATTCAGTTCAGGAAGTAAACAAATGTTATCGTTCTTCAAATGGGGAAGATTGGAATTTACTTCCTGAATCGACTTGAATGAAATGGAATTGATCCCAACTATGGCATATTGTCAAGGAGATGAGAGACAGGTAGCTACTCACAATAACCTGCTGAGTGTTGAGGTCCTTCAGGTGTGGGAGCAGGAGGTTGTCACTGTACGGCGCCTGCAGGACCTCATTACTATAGCAGCACAGTTAAGTTATAACACCTCCACACATGTTTAAGAGTAATGTCTACGGACTGGTGCTGTATATTAGCGCAAGGTAAACATTATGGTGCACTGCAGCCGACTGTTGACAATGAAATGTGTCAGTGTATCTATCCCTATTAATGAACAATTGAACGAATCAACCAATTCAACAAACCTATAGTGAGAGGATACAGTAACACAGCCTTGTGTTAGTATCATCAATAGTCAGATGGATTGAACCATCAAATACACGGTTTAATCAACAATGACATTATCAGACATTACCTAATTAATCCCCAGTTTACAATTGGCTCATTCATCCCCCCTCCTCTCCCCTGTAACTATTCCCCAGGTCGTTGCTGCAAATGAGAACGTGTTCTCAGTCAACTTACCTGGTAAAATAACGGTAAAATAAATAAATAAATAAATAAATATTACTGAAGTCTTGCAATGGAATAGTGTTTAGGGTAATGGTTGTCCAGACTACACACAAGGATACAGCAGCACAGCCTTGTGTAGACCCACGGGGCAGACCTCCAGCTGCAGTGTGGGGTTCTTCTTATCCTGGTGCTGGGGAGGTTTGGGCTGGTGGTGGGGGTCACAGCTGTCCTCCTCAAACAGAGGGGGGCTGAAGCCGTTCTGTTGGCCCCCCCGGGCCCCCGCCGCCAGCAGGCCCTCCATGAAGGACACGCTGTCCGGCTCCAGACTGACCATCTCCACGTCGCCGTCTGGCACACTTGGAGGGAGAGCGATACACAGCCGTTACAACAACGATCCTGATTTCAGGCTATTTATATGAATTGTCAAACTATGTATTTGCAGTAACAACACTTGGAAGCATTGGAAATGGTTCAAACAAAACAAGTTCTAGAAATAAACAATTTAAAAAGCAATACACAGCCACAAAGAGACCGCTTGGTTTACAATGTGGTGGAAAGAATATGCATTGTACACAATGAGTAGAAACTTCAACCATCAAAAGAGAGCACAACAATTAGGCCAACAAATACATAATCAAGCTCCAGCACTGGTAGGAAACACTATCCTGAACTTCACCAGAGTGAATCTTATTCACAACGTATAGGTCGTTACACAAGACGCCCCATACACCATCGAGTTAGACTGACCTGATGAAAGTTTTGAGGCAGGCACACGTGACCACCTCAGGGATGTCTGGGAAGAGCTGCAGGCAGAGCTGACACAGGAAGTAGTCCTTGTGCTCCAGGGCCAGCAGCAGGAGGTCGGGACACACGCTGCAGAAAGACATAGAACAGGTCAGAACCAAACCAAGGATTTCAACAACAGTCTGTGTGAAAATACTGTAAAAAGCTTCCTTTCCTAGTCTCCTTTCCTTCATTGCTACTGATAGGCGAAGAAATAGGATAGGTACCCACCCACCATGTCTTCACCTATGATGTCTGGCAGTGTTCGAGACCACAGAAAGCGAGACCGATTCAAGACCAAGACCGGAGAAAATAGAGTCAAAGTCAAGACCAAAACCGGATGGGGTGGGGGCGAGACTTAGTCAAGACCGAGACCGGGAGGGTGACAAGCGGTCCGAGACAGAGTCAAGATCGAGCCACGAAAAAGTCAAATTCAAGACCATGATTGTAATTTTGTCATAAGGCCACCATAATAATGAGTTCAACATATCCAGTAATTCAGTGTTCATATTCCAGAACACATGGATTCTTTAGACATTCAGAATAGTGAAAAGAAATGCAACCTGAGGGAAAATGGAGACACTACAAATTATTACTAAACCAAAGTCAGTGGAGAACAATGAGGGCCTTCTACAACTTCAGAGAATTTATTAAATAATTATAAATTACATTATTATTTTCAATTATGTTCTGATTGAATATCTACAGAATTTGTTGGAAAGGAAAGGTTAACACTGAAGAGAAAAAAAAGACGCAATCATGATTTTTTTGGGGTGGTCTCTTGGGAGATAAAACTAGCTAGCTAAGACAGCCATTGGCTAGGCCTTCTATCTAGCTTATGATGGCATCTGCCATTCAACTGTATTAGGGTAACATTTTGGAGTGACAGTTTAATCAACCAATCAATTTGACTTGTAATAGGTGGGACCGTTTCGACCAAAAAAAACAATGGTAACTACTGCCTTCTCAAAGGCCAACAGGTCACTGCGCAATAGGGAGCAGTAGTTTCCCCATGGTCTAGCTAGCCATCTTTTGTTGCAGACTAGTTTGCAGAGGATGTTGTTGCAAATTTGTTAGCTTCTCCCTTTTCAAGAATAACGTTCAACAAGAAGTTAAGTTTCAAATGATCATCTGGTGAGTGGAAATGTTTTTTTTTTTATTGCACCACGCTTGCTGTTAGCAATCTCTTTGAAAATAACGTGTGAAATATTGTTGCATTTAAACTTTAGGTCACTGGTTACTTTGTGTACTAAACATAAAATGTTTTACGCAATGGGAAGTAATAGTTGTGTTTTTCCTATTCTCATGATTGGGACCTACTGGCTTATGTCCAAGTTTATAGACTGTTTATCCTTTAACATCATGCTGTCTTTCCATCGGCCCTATGCAGTGGTGGTAGTGGTGCCTGGTAAAGTGGGTATACTCACATTTTGCTAAAAAATAAATCCCAAGGGGCCTGCCCAGCGAAGGAAAGGTACCCTATGTGAAAAAGCCTGTTTTCTACATTTAGAAAAATGTGTTTTCCTATATATTTTTCAGATGAGCACTATAAAAATAAAATATATCTAAAAAATAAACCTTTATAATAGAAAAACACAAATGTGATGTTCTAGGATGTTCAGGAGACCATTTGAGGTCTGGAAGAAATACAAAAAAATAAATATATATATATAGTTGAAGTCAGAAGTTCACATACACCTTAGCCAAATACATTTAAACTCAGTTTCACAATTCCTGACATTTAATCCTAGTAAACATTCCCTGTCTTAGGTCAGTTAGGATCACCACTTTATTTTAAGAATGTGAAATGTCAGAATAAAAGTAGAGAGAATGATTAATTTCAGCTTTTATTTCTTTCATCACATTCCCAGTGGGTCAGAAGTTCACATGCACTCAATTAGTATTTGGTAGCATTGCCACAACATGATGCTGCCACAACAGCATGTGCACAACAGCATGTGAAATTTATTGTCAATCAGTGTTGCTTCCTAAGTGGACAGTTTGATTTCACAGAAGTGTGATTGACTTGGAGTTACATTGTGTTGTTTAAGTGTTCCCTTTATTTTTTTGAGCAGTGTACATCCACAGGTACACCTCCAATTGACTCAAATTATGTCAATTAGCCTATAAGAAGCTTCTAAAGCCATGACATCATTTTCTGCAATTTTCCAAGCTGTTTGAAGGCACAGTCAACTTAGTGTATGTAAACTTCTGACCCACTGGAATTGTAATACAGATTATTTCACTTATAATTCACTGTCTGTAAACAATTGGTGGAAAGATTACTTGTGTCCTGCACAAAGTAGATGTCCTAGCCGACTTGCCAAAACTATAGTTTGTTAACAAGAAATTTGTGGAGTGGTGACTCCAACCTAAGTGTATGTAAACTTCCGACTTCAACTGTATTTATTTATATTTGTTGGGGGTACTGAGGAGTATATTTTTGTAAAAATAATGTATTATTTTTGTGCTCAATCTGATTGGGTGGGCCTGCGTCCACCCATGCCCACACCCCCGATGCAAACAGGGCATGACGACTGAACTGCGCATCACAAATAGCCTACTAACCAAGGCTTCAGACCAATACATGGTTTGCATCCCCAGTGTTGCCATTTACTGGTAGAGGTCATACTTTGAAACATCCTTCCTACCTACCCTACCGGCTATCGACGTCATTCTTCTGAGCTGCTCCATGCCAAAACCAGTCGAGAACTGTGTGCTCTAGCTGCCTGCAGATGATATTCTGCTGAAACTAGGCTATGGGTGAACATACTCATATATTTTGCGTGCTTTGTGATTGTGTAGGCTAATTTGGGCATGATTTCTCTATTGTACTACATAATTGATACGTCGTATATACATCCACTACACTACTTTGCATCAGTGGGGATTAAGGGAGTATTCGCAACACCTACTACACCACTGTCCCTTTTCCAAAAAGTACACTCTCCTACGTGTGCTGGTATTATTGTTGTTGTCCCTTCAGCATCATTAACCTGTCACACACTGAAGGTCTATAGGTTCACCACTGTACTAACCTGTCACACACTGAAGGTCTATAGGTTCACCACTGTACTAACCTGTCACACACTGAATGTCTATAGGTGTCACCACTGGGCTAAACCTGTCACACACTGATCTATAGGTTCACCACTGTCTAACCTGTCACACACGAAGGCCTATAGGTGTCACCAACTGTACTAACCTGTCCAGCAGCAGCTGAAGGTGTTATAGGAGGTTCAGCCACTGTACTCGTGTCCTTCGAAGGCTGAAGGTGTTCACCCACTGTACATGAACTGTCACATCATTCAGGGGACGGCTCACACACACCAACGATGTGCGCCGCAAAAACGCTGCGTCACACGACAACGCACGCCTGCGAGAACGCAACGCACCACACTGTCTCAGGTACTCCCCCCCCCACGAAACTGTACGTCAAACCTGCACCACACTGAAGTCTAAGGTTCACCACTGTGCTACACCTGTCACACAACTGAATGCTATGAAGGCAATTCACCAACTCAGCCCGTCTCGACCAACCCTTCAAACACGGAGCCCCTGTACACACGGACTTGCACGCAAGCCCTCCGTCAGCGTTGGCACCAACACGCGGTACACCTGAGCAGAGGACGCTTGATCCAGCCACAGCTCGTCGAATGCCTACAACCAGTCAAAGGCGGGAAGAGATCCAACAGCGACCCATAGTCGAACAAGCCAACCTGCTCACACAAACGGAGACTGCGTCTGGATCTGTGGTCACGCACTGTAGCATAAACCCAGTCACCCGCCACCCGCTCCAGAGCTTCGTATGCAAGACCAGAAAGAGATATCACCACGAACATTAACAATAACACCTCCCCCGACACCCCTCGCCCCAAGGTGTCCTCAGCTAGAGAGCGTCTTCACACAGCGCGTGGTGCCAACGTAACACCCGTCTCCAACAACGCACTGGAGAACGTGCTTCACACTCATAAGCGATGTCAAACACAACCACCTGCCTAGAGACCCCTGAACCCAACTACGCGGGAAGGGACTAGGTAGGGTTGCGCCCTCCGATCACAATAACCGACCGGCCTCCGCAAGCGAACAAGGTGAAAAAGGAGCAGGGTCGGCCCAGTCAGGGAGCTCCGGCACCAAAAGTGGGACACAATCAACCACTCATCACAGCAGCCGCAACCGAACAACTCGAGATCAGCGGCTGGATGGGCCTAAGGCGCCTGTCCGCCGGCACCCGTGACATAACCTGAGCTACACAGACATGCTGAGACAGCACCGAACCCACCAAGCTAACTCGCGCTACAAGCATCCCCACGTGTGCCACTACCCCTCAAGCCACGCTGCGAATCAAGTCATGTAGCAGAATCCGACCGACAACATGTACCTAAGCACACAGCAATGTCCCACAATGAACTGGACAGAACACAACCCAGTCCGAAAACGCTCTACAAACCAGCAGCCACCATGACTCAACACAGTGTGCAAAGACACACACTCGAAATAGCCAGATAAAGGACGCCTCCCAGCCAAAACACCTCTACATAAAAACCCGATAAGAAACCACAGACAAAAACCTGCGAGTAGAGGCCTGGTGGAGGCCATGTCACGCCCCGCTGCTAGCGTAGAACCTGTACATAACAACAACACATGAACAGGTCTCCAGAGAAGGGTCTCAAAACACGACAGAATGTTAGACTGACCACCTCACGACCAAAACAACTGAAGAGCCAGGATCACGGAGAGGTGTGCGACCACTGTCCTTAAGCCACCTAATGTGCACCACAACCCTACAGCAGACACTAGAAAGGGCAAGGCGCCTTCAGATCACAGCATGTCACCAGCGAGATGCATCCGACTACCCTCGTCCACACCCCACAACTGAAGAAGGCGCTAAAGAATCAGACCACCTGATACTGCCTGTCCAACAAGCACACTCAGCAGCAGGCTCTAGGGTTCAACACAGCAGCTGTAGCCAATGACCCGCGCAGGCACACCATGTCACGACAACATGTGAAGAGTCAGGCAGCCACTACTTTAGGTTCGAGACGTAGCTGTGGCATCAAAACACACGCGGATCAGCCAGCACACGTGACAGCGACAGAAGTAGCGGACTACGACCCCGCGAGCCGGTCATGCAGCAAGACCTGTCAACACAACTGAAGAGATGAACATATAGGCGATTACAACCACTGTGCTAAGACCCTGCATACCCTGGTACGAAGACCTCCGCACCAGTCGAGTTCACCAACTCTAACTTATAACCTCAGTACACACAGACTGTGAAACTCCAGGAGCCAACAATAACGGGGACCCGACACCCCTCCCGATGCCGACAACGACATGTCAACAACCAGACGTGCAAGAACAGG
This sequence comes from Salvelinus sp. IW2-2015, assembly GCF_002910315.2. Taxonomy (NCBI): domain Eukaryota; kingdom Metazoa; phylum Chordata; class Actinopteri; order Salmoniformes; family Salmonidae; genus Salvelinus; species Salvelinus sp. IW2-2015. Next base: position 7,437,585 of record NC_036838.1, on the reverse strand, counting down.
ATCATGACAAGGGATGGCGCAATCACGACACAAGAGCCACGGGCCCCATCCAGTAGACCGCCCTACAACCAAAGAAGCCACGAGTACACACACGTAACACACGCACTGCACCGGCCTGTCAGGCAAATCACTACACCCCCACCTACGATCCAACCTATAAGAACGGCCCTGTAACACACACCAACAACCTGGGAAATGCCCTGCACACCCTCAAACCAACTGTCAGCTAATAGACCCCATCAAATAACAAGCCACGGCTCGACGCACAAGCCAATCGGTCGCCATAGCCGCAGACTATCACCAACAACTCAGCCTAATGAACCTGCGAACTCCCAAACCGGACACGAACCTACCCACCGCCAGGCACCCTTGAAAGAAGCCTACCTCGAGGTTAACACCCTGATCACCACAAACCCCGTGTACAACAACACTGGCAAGACCTGTAGGGCTATCACGCAAACCATGGATAGCTGGAACCCTGTCCACCGGCATGAAAGAGCAGCTAAGATACGTCTCACACTCGGCTCCATAAACCCTCGTCCACGCACCTCGCACACACGCACCTGCGAAGCCGCGCAAGGATTTCACACACCACTTCAATGCCATGAAGGACCACCATCGGATCAACGAAGCAGCTCTGTGCAACGACCGATGTAAGAGCGTGCAATAATCGAGCGCGAAACGCATTCGTACTCTCCAACAACGCTGGGATCCACCGGAACCACTGACCAGACATAAGAAAAAAGACCGTACCGGTTTCATAGAAGAACCCAGCCCCCCACGTGTTAGCTTAACCGGATCAAAACGCCAGCAGACACGTAGGAGGCAGTGACGTCCAGCGAGTGACCAGAAGGGTTCCAGTCAGCGCGGACGATGTAGACGCCACCTGACCATCGCAACACCAGGAAAAGTAAGTAGGACAATATACGCGCGATTTGTCGGCGCTGCACGATGCGATAAAAACAACGCCTCCAGAAGACAGCACCAAAAACAAACACTCAAGGACACTGCTCAGCACAACCCGGAATTCGACCAACTAGCGTACTCGACAGGCGCCTGTCAGACGCTGAAGGCCTGTAGGGACCCCGACACAGTCGCCAAATGCAAGCACCTGGTGCACAACAACTGACAGCTGTTAAGGACTACACCAGGCTGCTACTACCCTAAAACACACGCTCTACACACACGAGAGCCCAAGGAACCAATGACATACTAGGCACTCTCCAGACCACTATGCGTTCATGGCTGCCCACCCCCCTCAAACAAGCCCACGAGCCAGCGTGATTGTCAGGATAGAAAGGAGACTCTCACCCCAACAACCGTGCCAACACGTAAAGCCGTCAAGCAAGAACCACGAATGAGAAGGTTACTGCCGAAAATATGGCCTCTATATAGGTTCCGCCAGCCCGCACCCGTGCAAGAAAAGGCTTGCTACTACCCCAGCCTTGGTGCTCACAACCACTGACAAGGGAAACCTGTACTAAGAAACGCTATCAACCAACCCTGGGTTCTACCCTCAGCTTCAAACAAGCTGGAGAGGATCTCCTAGACTGCCGCCCCGTCTAGCGCTAACCGTCGACCGCACCGCACTAAATGGCCGTCCGTGACGGATTCCACGACTTCACCTAAACGCGCCGTCAACAACCTGAGACCTTATAGGATTGTGCGACCCAGCGTGTCTGCTAGGCAACCTGATCCCAAGCACCGGCCAAACACTGGCCCAGGTCAATGATAAACGCGATACAGCGCCACACGCGCCCAGAAGAGCTACCGTCCCCTCGATACACCAGCTCATATCGCTTAATCACGTGACCATAGCTCCGGATGAGCTAAAAACCTAAGGTACACACACCATAGAAGAATGCCAATGTGAGTCTCCGAAGACCCACACATGTACCCTGACAACCTCGAGTCAACACTCGAAAACAAGGTCATGTAGAGCACTATCACACCTGATTACATGAACCCTAGTCCAAGCCCCGAGCTGAAGAGGACGCGTCGCGAGCTAACAGGTACACTGGTGCCACTGACCCGCTAACAACCTGCAGGACAAGAGCACCCACGAACAACCCCGAACCGAGGCAACAAGCGCAGGTCCAGACCCACAGGCGAGGCGCACAGAGACAAACAAGCGTAACTGGATAGGCAACGAAATTGCCAGGCGCACTAGACAGACCTTAACGGGCGTGGTACACAACTAGGCCCAGCAGCCTGAACAGGAGCCCGAACCGCCTGCGATAGGTATTCACCCAAACGGTCACTCAGGCCTATAACAATCACGGGCGTGAAGCAACACCATCCGAGACAGGCAAGGCACGCTGGTCTGAGCAAGAGCATCCAAAACACTGAGAGAATAATACACAAGCAGTAAATACACCTAGTACACCAAACAAACTGAAGGGTACCATATAGGAGTTGCACACACAAAAACGATGGGTCGTACTATAACCGGTCGAATCTCGATCGCAAGCGACTCGACGCGAGGCGCTCGTATGAGTGTCAGACCAACTGCTGCGTCAGCACACGCACCCGGTGTCAGCACGACCCCACGCCCACGGCAGGTAGCAGCACCAAGCAGGGTCAAGGAGAGGCCGGGAAACAAATGAAAGGGTGCCGAAGGCGGGCGACCTCGTTAGACATGAGACGGGAGCACGCCTCTCAAGGGCCGCGGCGAACAATAATGTCGTCTGACGAGACATAGTAAGCCCCGACAGCGGTTGGTGCTTAAGCCGGTCAAAAACAGCGCGCACATAAGAGAGACAATAGAAAACCTACGAGATCCAAGGCGAGTATCATCGCAACAATGACTCTGGACACAACACCCCCTCGACTAAAGCACACCATCGCCCGCTGCGTAGCGACGTTCCTCACACGTGACTAAACCTGATCACACTCAAAGGATCTGTAGGGGGTTGCGACCGACGTCACTTAACCTGGTCACACACCTAACACAACTGTAAGGCCCAGCTCGCATACTTCACCGAACGTCTAACGACATTACACCTCAACACACCTGAGCAGATGAGCACTAAGTAAGATCTCAACCCACACCGTCGTAACCCAACGCTGTCACACATCTTGAAACAGTCTATAACGAGACTGCTCCCAACTCTAACCTCAGCCTGGCGAGCACACTGAGATCAGCCCTGTAACAGTATCGACGCCACTTCCCCCACAGAACCTCGATCACACACACTCACAATGAGTCACAATACAAAGGACTCTCCAACAAAACTCAGCCGCTGAACCACCTCTGTCAACCAACCACAGGCCGCGGCATCAGCGGCCCGGTAGGGTTGGCACCACGTTGATGAACCTGTCACACACACTGAAGCCTGTAGGTTCACCACTGTACTAACCTGTCACACACTGAAGGTCTAGTAGGTTCACACTGTACTAACCTGTCACACACGGAGACGCACCTCAAGGCCGAAGCTTCTCACCACGACAATCAAAACTGAAACGCGGGATCCACACAACATGGCACGGCCTCTAAAACATTCCCAACCGAGCATGTAACACTAACACCTCGTGTACAACCCTGAGAGCATGGCTCGTAGGTCTGCACACACCCTGGAAACTCAAACGCCCACATAGTCACAACGGCACAGCCACTACAGCCACGGCTCTACAGGTGCGACGGCTATCACACACCACAACATGGCTTAGGGCCTGTGACGCTAGAGCTGATGCAACAGGCGAGTAAGTCCTAGTGAGTGAGAACGATACTGCAGCCAGCGTCAGAATACAAACTTACACACGTGAACGTTCACACGGACCAGCTGACATGGCCTGTTGCAGCCGTACGGTACCACTGTACTAACCTGTCACACACTGAAGGCCTGTAGGTTCACCACTGTGCTAACCTGTCACACACTGAAGGTCTGTAGGTTCACCACTGTACTAACCTGTCACACACTGAAGGCCTGTAGGTTCCCCACTGTGCTAACCTGTCACACACTGAAGGTCTATAGGTTCACCACTGTGCTAACCTGTCACACACTGAAGGTCTATAGGTTCACCACTGCGCAAACAGGTCTATAATAGATGAAAACTTCAGGTATTACTGTTACAAGAAAAGAGTGTATATATTTGGCCTGGCACCAACACTACTACGAACTGACAGCCCTGTTCACATTCACTTTCCATGCATCCAACATAGCCCATTATTCTGATAACCCCCCTTTCCAAAGGACCAATACTCCTGTGCCGTAGGAGGTCAACCCAATGCCACCCTCACCTGTGACAAAGGCACTGTGTTTGCACCAGCTGTGCCAAGGCCCCGGGAGCGTAGAAGGCTGTCTCGACCTGGCTTCGGGCCACCAGGTGGCAGGCCAGCCAGCCCACCGAGAGCTGCAGGTCCTGGGCATCGCCTCTGGAGACCAGGGCCTCCACCTCCCTCTGGACCTCCTCCACTGGACCAGTCTGGAGTGGTTGGAGATTGACCACAGTCAACACCTAACTTGACATTTCCTCGAGGACAATTATATTTGATATAAATATACTATGAAAGGGACTGGTCATTTGTGGTTCACTCACAATGTACAACATCAAAACCTGCTTGAGACTAAAACAGAAGAGCACAATGAGCAGTTGATCTAAAATACCTTGATTAGCTCCAGTACTTGGTCCACTGTGAGGGCAGGCGCTGATTGGCCCTTCCGTCTCAGCTTCTGTACAAGGGAGGACTAATCAGAACAGGTGAAATTAACATGACTCCATTCTGGTGGTAAAGTATTAGGGTCAAACAATTCAGGAAGTCAGGTTAACTTACACTCTTCCTGGTATCCACTATTTTGGTGGGCCCCTGTGGCTGATCCCCATGGAGTAGGGTGTTCCAAGAGGGCACAGCCACTGACGACGTGGACACTACAAAACCGCAAATGAAATAAAGTCCCACTCACTAAACTGTTAGTTTATAATAACATTTCAAGGGCTGCAATTCAGATGAAATGTCAACAGTAATTTACAGATTTAGTACATTAGATAGGTGAGGGAAACATATGCAATGAAGTGTGATACAGGAGTGATATAGCTTCATACAAAAGGGCTTAATCCAAAATGGCTTCCCATTCACTACTTTTGACCAGGGACACCAGGGCTTGTATTAAAAGCAGTGCACTATATATGGAATAGGGTGCCATTTTAGATTCAACCAGGCACTGTCAAGGACGACTAACGCCACTCTGGTGACTGTTTTACTGAGTAAATGCCGCGTTACCTGCGATCCCGGCGCATCGTAGTTTCCCCAGGGCCGAGGCCAGGGAGGACTTCTGACACTCGTAGGGAATGACGGAGAGGGCCTTGCCATGAGGGACAAACAGCTTTCCTAAATAACACCAGACCTGAGGGGAAATGAAGGAATGATCATTGATATAAATAGGAGTGAAGCGGGTCTTATTTAGTGCAAGATACAAGTATAGTCATGAGAGTTGTGAGGCAAAAATTCAAAATTCGGAGTATTCCTACCTGTCCATGGATTCTTCCCACCATCTCCCTGCCAGCCTGAAGTGTCTGGAAATTAGTATTCCAGATGCAGAGGAAATCTGAAATGTAAAACAATTATTGAAAAAAGGATTGGATGGATGTCAGCAATAGGGTTAAAGCTCCCAAGCATACAAGGGGAAGATATCACCATGTTGTTTACGCGCATCAAATCAGAACTTCGAAAAGTACATATCTAAGGGTTGATGTTGGATTGGGTGAATGTGTGTGAGAATCATAATTCAATCCAATTCATGAACTACAATTCCAATTTCCCACATGAGGAAAATCGACATTTCAGTTTAGCTCCTGAATTGACATGGCATTGATCCCAACCCTGATATTTACCTTTGCCCGTCCTGGCGGAGGGATGGGGCATCCCCACCACAGCCACATGAGCTTCGTCCAGGGCCACCGCCGAGGCAGCTCCCAGCTCCCCCTCCCCAACGGGCAGCCTCAGGCGCAGGCTACGAGGCAGGGCCTGCACCCCTTCCAGCCCCACAGGCCCCCGCACCGCCACCACACTCTGGTACACACAGCCATTAGGGTCTGGAGAAAAGAGAGAGTGAGATAGAAGACAGAAATGCAAGTCAGGTCAATCATAGCCTTATGACACTATCACATAATTGAGAGAGCAAGTTTCTCAGAAAAACCATACGTTTATCACGAGGCTGGAGCTACGACGACCGACAACCGTTTTTCATTGTTTGTGAAGTGGTTCATTGATATCGAATGCACTACCATTTCAACAGTATTCTAGTTATCTGGGGGGGACCATTAAAGCTGAACTATATAACTTTTTGGGCGACCTGACCAAATTCACACAGAAATGTGAGTTATAGATCTGTCACTCATTGAAAGCAAGTCTAAGAAGTGGTACATATGTTCTATTTCTATGCTTTCTGTTCTTAAGTTTCGTTTTCCCGTCTTTTACTTTCGGTTTTGTACACCAGCTTCAAACAGCTGAAAATACAATATTTTTGGTTATTTAAAAAGGCATTTCACAGCACATTGATTCTCTACACTATAAGTTAGTTATTTTCAGTTTGTGACAAAACAATTAGAATTTTAACAACCAGGAAATGCCAGAACGATTTCTGCATAATGCACCTTAAAAGCTGAATTAACATCACTACATTAACATTTATAACATACTACTTCGGCAGGGAAGAGACGGCCGTACTCACACAGGTAGAGCAGGTTGATGCGTTTGTCCCGGAGAGAGGCAGAGAAACTCAACGGGGGAGCTCCAGAGTCTTCCCTCTCCAGCCTATACTTCTGTAGGGTGTTGGGGTTGAGCCTCTGCGCATACAGGAAGTGCTCCCCTTTCTGTGACGGACAACAGGGAAGCCATGTTAAGCACGACAGTGTGGCACCGAATTCATACTTGCACAAAATATAGCATGTTGCAAATGGCACCAGGTTTATGCCTGCTCATTGGCAGGTCATAGAGTACACGGCTATTCAGTGTACCGGTGTACCGCAAGGAAAGGATGTTCTTTCTACCTGCTCTGTCGTGAAGAGGACAAAGTGTTGTTTCTCAGCCACGATGTTGGTGCTCCATCTATGGGGTAACATGAGGACATTGTCAACTGCGTGCATCTCACACAATAAACTACTGCTTACCCAAACGAGCCAAGTACTGACAACATTATCATTGCCTCTGACTCACTGTAAATTAATATGGTTGCAAGTCTTTTTTAGACTACTTAAAAAAATATATATAATATCCATGGCTCTGAAGGAGAATAAGCCAACCGGCCTCTATAGTGATGGGACTAAAGCCAACCAACCCGAAGGTTATGGATCGCTAATCCAGACTAGTGTCCATTGTCTGACCTTATGACCTCCTCCTCTGACAGGATGTCCTCTATGGGCTGCTGGGGGGCGGAGAGGAGGGAGTCCAGGAGTCTGACTGCCCCTCTCTGAAACAGCACCACAGGCTCTCCCCCAGGGGCAGAGTGGACCCTCCATACATCAGCAGATACCTAAAAGACATGCAGACACACAAGTAGTTTTAAGACCAATAACTGCGAGACATCGCAAAATGACTGCTAAGTCAGAGGAAAGCCTGAGATAAAGGAATTGTATGGCATAATTTGATTCGATTATGGTACAATGACTTCACTGGCACAGGTCATGTTAATTTGCAGAGTATGTCACCATAATTGACAAAGTGAAATTGTTTGTGTGTGAGATGGAGCAAGAGAGAGCTCATACTCACAGTTGCTTTAAATGCTTTGTCTAAACTGAGGTCTTCATCTTTCCAAACTCTGATGACCTAGCGAGTAAACATTTATTGACCACGAACAACATGAAGACAGAAACGTTATTTTAAGAATCAAGTCCAACGGTCAAATCCAGATGTTTTAAATGCGTTTAGTTTCCATGTTTGTGGGACGTGTCCACAAGTGTTACCTTGTTGTCGGAGACCACTACATACTCCTTGGTCTGAAAGTTGAACACTGCAGGACAAGTCAACAGCTGTCCCTGTTTCACCGTCCAGCTACCCAGAGGCTTCTGGTCTGAAACCTGTCAACACAGCACCTCATACGTAAACACTAGTCATTTTTCAACACAAACACAACCTTTATCATATTATTACGGTAAGTTAAGTTCATATTCAAATACAAGACGAGTGTGACTACCTTTATGACAGTGGCACCAACGTCAACTAACCAAACAAACCCACGCCAAGCAGCTATCTAGTACTGTTCTCATTGAAACAGTACGTGTGATAACGTCCACCTACGTGCACGTCGATTGATTCAAGTAAACCGTCTGAATACGCAGATGTGTCGCTAGATAGTTGTTAAACACCATTGCAATACTGGTAAGAGAGTGAGCAATTTTTATATGTAGCTAGTTATATTTTGAAACGCGTCGGATCCCCCACTGCAATGTCAATGGACACGAGTGTGCCATCATCCCATCAGCTGAGCTGGTTCAACATTTCAGCCACTTGTATTGGTCAACATTACCTTGTATAAAGTGACAGATCTCGTGGAATCGGTGACGACGGCATGGTCACTGTCTCCATCCAGTTCAATTCCCTGAATTGCCGAATCTGAAGCACTTGGAGTTTGTACAAGTCCGCACAACGTGAATCCCTCATTCAGCGTGGCCATGCTGGATGAAGAAAATAGGAAGTGCAAACCTCGCGAGACTTACTCACGGCTACCATAGAGTATTCAGTGTAAGGTTTATGGATGGAAAAACTTCAGTGAGATCAGACGGCGCCCCCTGTGACTAGTTTATGGTATTTCATATTGAGTTGTGGTAATATTGTGTGATGCCTGTAGCGGTCTGTGCCCCTGTGGTTATATTCAATATACACTATTTATACAAAGTATGTGGACACCCCTTCAAATGAGTGGATTCAGCTATTTCAGCCACATGTATAAAATCGAGCACACAGCCATGCAATCTCCATAGACAAACTTTGGCAGTAGAATGGCCTTACTGAAGAGCTCAGTGACTTTCAACGTGGCACCGTCATAGGATGCCACCTTTCCAACGAGTCAGTTCGTAAAATAATTGCCCTGCTAGAGCTGCCCCGGTCAACTGTAAGTGCTATTATTGTGAAGTGGAAATATCTAGGAGCAACAATGGCTCAGCCGCGAAATGGTAAGCCACACAAACTCACAGAACGGGACTGGCGAGTGCTAAAAATGATCATCCTTAGTTGCAACACTCACTAACTGAGTTCCAAATTGCCTCTGGAAGCAACGTCAGCACAATATCTGTTTAGTGGAGCTTCATGAATTGGGTTTCCATGGCCGAGCAGTCACACACAAGCCTAAGATCACCATGCACAATGCCAAGTGTCGGCTGGAGTTGTGTAAAGCTCACCGCCATTGGACTCTGGAGCAGTGGAAACGCGTTCTCTGGAGTGATGAACTACGCTTCACCATCTGGCAGTCCGGCAGACGAATCTGAGTTTGGTGGATGCCAGGAGAACGCTATCTGCCCCAATGCATTGTGCCAACTGTAATGTTTGGTGGTGGAGGAATAATGTTCTGGGGCTATTTTCATGGTTCGGCTAGGCCCCTTAGTTCCAGTGAAGGGTAATCGTAATGTTACAGCATACAATGACATTCCAGACGATTCTCTGCTTCCAACTTCGTGGCAACAGTTTGGGGAAGGTCCTTTCCTGTTTCAGCATAACAATGTCCCCATGCATAAAGCAAGGTCCATAAAGAAATGGTTTGTCGAGATCGGTGTGAAATAATTTGACTGGCCTGCACAGAGCCCTGACCTCAACCCCATAGAACACCTTTGGGATGAATTGAAATGCAGAGTGTGAGCCAGGCCTAATCGCCCATCATCAGTGCCCGACCTCACTAATGCTCTTGTGGCTGAATGGAAGCAAGTCCCCGCATCAATGTTCCAACATCTAGTGGAAAGCCTTCCCAGAAGAGTGGAGGCTGTTATAGCAGCAAAGGGGAGACCAACTCCATATTAATGCCTATGATTTTGGAATGAGATGTTCGTCAAGCAGGTGTCCACATACTTTTGGTCATGTAGTGTATATAGCAAAATGTTCATTCCCCTTGCTCTTTATCTTTCACCCTCTCTCACACACACAAACTCCCATGCAATCACACACCAACATGCGCACACACACACACACACACACACAAACTTTCAGAGGCACCACATCTGACAACCGACAATGGCAAAGTGTAGTAGCAAGTAAACTTTATTTACTACAAGAATTAAGAAAAAAGTGAAACAATAATTACAACAGAGAACCAAATGTACCTCAAGGAGGGCAGTAAAAATATAACAAATATAATCAGTGGAAGAACCCAGAGCGACTTCCAGTAGCCGAACAAGGATGGCACTTCAGATAGGGAGACAGTAGCTCTGGTCCAGGGTGTTAGTGTGGATTGCTAACGCTCGTCCTGCTTAAGAGGCTCAGTATCAGGAAGCAGCAGTGACAACCTGGACCAGAGCTAGGGAGACAGCACGACAGCCTGGCAAGCCGCACCAGGAGGGACACAACGAAAGCTTGGTCCTTTTCTTAGAACGAACAGATGCCATTTGAAATACAGCAAACCACAAAATCAAACTACAGCACTTGTGAAAATTATAACAGAAAACCAACCTCCAAGTCAAGGTATATTGTAAAAATTCAAAAGTAAACACAGTCCCCCCAATAAAAAAAATAAAAAAGATTGATTCAAAGATTGTTTTTATAGATAATGTGTCATTAGGTCAAAGAGCTATAGGATCACCAAAAGCAACTGGAACATCGATGATGCACACTACAATGGGGAGGTTGCAAATATTAAAGTAAATATTTTCACAGTGAGCACAATATGTTGAAAAATTCCAATTTTCAATGTCCTTTCAACCAAAAATACATTTTTTAAATGTATTTTGCACATAGGGTTGTAACGTACAGTATGTAGTTACAATGGTCTTTTCTACTGTGGATTTTTCAACAGCTCGATAAAGAGAACTAACAAATGGGACATTGCACCTTAAATGTTATAGATTCCAACCAAACAGTTGCACTCTCAAAACGAACGCAAAATGACAAGTATAATCTCAAGGGTCGGTTATTTTTCAGAGTGAAGGACTAGGTTTCGTAAATAGTAAACTCATTCACTTTCTGTTCCATGCTCCACATAAGCTCACTCAAAAAGTCTTCATGAACTTACGTGGAGCATGCAACCGACAACGAAAGAGTTGACTATTTATAAAACCTAGACCTTCTCTCTGAAAAGTAACTGACCCTGGATGTTATGCTTGTCATTTTGCGTTCGTTTTGATATAGCCATTAGCTTACTGGCACTCAAACATGTCCCTGGATCTTTTTTATTCCTGATAGTCAATATCATTTAACACATGTATCCCACAGGAAATTTAACAGCAAAGACAAGTACAGTTTAGAATGATAGTGAGCATCTTGTGTAAAGATGAGACATTTTGGGGTTAGACACTGTAGAGTGGTCTATAGTGGTCTATAGTGTAGAGTGGTCTATATCTGACCAACAAGTAGGCTTGTATAACTTCGGTCCAACAAAACCCTAACAGAGATATAACAGTCAGTACACGTTTGTCAGTACACGTTTGTTTCTCATCACAAAGTGCAAATGCCCACATATGTAATGTAATGTGACGTCTTCAGGACAAAACAATGGTCAACAGGTACTACAAACTTCAGCTATTTCTCTCAAAATCTTATACATTTCGATGATGAAAGTAACTAACACGAAGCTGTATTTCAAATCAATGTTTTGAAATTGCAATAAATGGAATAGTAGGCTTAAAATGGCCATTCAGCCACTTTACAAACTCATATTCATTATCTCCAGCACCATACGGGTGTCTAGATATGTGAAAACGGTGTGTTTCTATGATCTGTGGTTGCAAACATAAGAAGGTCCTAAATGCTTCTCTGTGACATCACAAGGTAGGATTAAAAGTAAGAAAAACTGTGATTTTCAAACCCTGAAACGAGTTTCAAGCCAGAGGTAGGGTATTCTATTGCTCCACGTCACCGTGAATCTCAGTGTCTGAAAATCTGTTTTTTTAAATGGTTGATGATGTCATCGGGTAGAACTTTGTAACTTTATATTTCTTTCTACAAAATGTAGAACTGCGCCATTTTCACATATGCAGACACTGGCATTGTGCTGGAGATCATGAAAATGAGGTTGAAAAGTGGTGCAATTGTCCTTTAACGTTACAACAAAATGGGATGTTTTTTCTTTATTGAAATGTTTTGGATTTGTATACAGACGAGACAATATAGACTTTTGCATGCAGAGGCACAGAGTAGAGAGTTGTCTTCTCAGAACATGCTCAGTTTCAGTCTCTGCTAAAACTCCGCTTTACTATACAATGGTTACACTACAGAGCCTAGGACAACGTCACATTCGCTTTCTCCACAATTTCGCATCAACAGTATATCCTGCCATTTATATACACATATACTTCACATATGTATACGTGTTTGTGAACATTTCATGCGGCATATGAGACCCCTTGATGCATTTATGTGATTGTATAAAACAGTAGAGAAACCGTTAGTCCTCAATGTTTCTCCCCCCCAAAAGTTTCTGATGACACACTGTGGTGAGGCTAGCGCAGGGGAAAAAAAAGATGGCCGCCGCTAACGTTGTTGCGTCAAAATAACTTCCTGATCCCACCAAAACAGGTACAATACCAACATTGGCAAGCAACATTATCGGTATTCCTAAAAACACAATGCGCACAATGCAAAGGTAACCAAGTACATAGAATAAGGCCAGGTTGAAGCGAGTGCCCTGCGCAAAGCATGGAATTCCTTATCAACTCCACTGTGCTCAATGTTCACTTACATTTACAGCATATCCCCCAAATGGCATTTTTCCTAGTCATATCTGTTCTGTTGCTATACCAATTTGATTAAACTGACTGCATCACTCCTCAATGTCAGACTTGATGCCAAATATGTATTTTATCATGGCTTATCTAATGTTGTGTAAACGTTCCAAAGGTTAGTTAAGTAGACAGGTGAGTATAGATATAGTATATAGATATATCTGTGCAGGTATAAAAATTGTGTTTTAAAGCAAGGAGAGAATGGTTACGTTCCCTGCCCTTCCTAAAGAGGGCTGAGGCAGAGCTCTGGAGACCTGAGAAGGGATCTCTTTCTGTGATTGTACTGATCTTGCATCTGTTTCAGGAGGAGTGTGGAGTGGAGACGTGAACACACACAGATCTGGGTTCAGTTTTGAATGGTCTGTCCTCTGTCCAGGTGAAAGGTGGTGTCTTTTTAGTGAGTCAATGTGGTTATAAAATCTAACTATACTACAGTACTTCTACTTCCATTTTGTTAAAAAGTGTATTTATTTCAAGGTCAAAATGATATTTCGATATATTTGTAGGCTGAGAATTCCATGGAAAGAGGTTCACAAAACAATATTAATATCATTGTATCTCTAATTTCATGGTGTTATGGCAACTACATTTACATTACATAAGGATCATCAGCTGACCTGATATATATATATATATAAAAAAAAAAGAGAATCCATCATCTGGAATTTTGTCAATAACGTATTTTAAGACAAACACAGGGATTGCTAATTGAGGACAGGACACAAAACCCCTTGTGGATATGTTCTCTTGATGGACAGCTTAGGTGGTTGTCACAGTCGGTCAGACATCTGATTGGCTAGATCTCAGGAAGAGGAAGCCATCCATTGAAGGCTGACAAAACCGACTTATGTTGAGGATGTAGGAGATTGGAAACTGGTGGTTAGACCTTTCACCTCTGGTGATATGTGTAAGAAGAACTGAACTCTGGGATATGGTTAGTTGGGCCTGTAGGACTGGGCACTGGGGCGTAGAGGCTAGTCTTGCTGGGCTACTAAGACAGTGAGGTGGCGGGGCATATGGAGGAAAAGAACATCCCGTCCCTCCTATTCCCCCCCTAACTCAGCCTGGTCAGAGTCAGAGGAGGGCCAGGGGGAGTGATTTTGATTTGGAACTGGCACCAGCATAGAGCCCTGGGGGACTCCACTCTGGTTCTGGGTAGCGGCGTCGGGCAGGGTGAGGGTCTCAGGGGCGGACTTCTTGCGGGCTCGGTCCTTGGGGACGGAGAGGAACTCGGGCGCATCAGTGCAGAGGGGGGTGGTGGGGGCACTGGCGGGTCCAGAGAGGGTGCAGGAGGACAGGGGCATCTCGCTGATGGAGATCGACGGGGGGAAAATTCCGATCTTCTCGTTGGTGGCTTCCTGGATGGTGCGCTCATACTCTCTCACCTCATCCATCGTCATGTCTGCACGGAGAGAGAGAATGAGGGGGGAGACAGCACTCCAAAGCATTCTAATGCTTCTTTCTAATCTTAGCCTGGCATCACTACTAGTTATGTCATAATCAAAATGATCAAACATTTTCAAATCAAAAGTCATTTGATATTTTCTCAAGATGTGAATATTTTTGTTCTTCATGTTTTCCCGATATAGAAACAACTAAAGCTTGCAATAACCACTTATTTCAGAAAACATTTCGCATAGAAAAAGAGTGATTGGTTCCCTCCTGAGTCACGTCGACATGAACAACAGAACACGTCAATATGAAACAGAACAAGAGGAAATGAAACGACACATACGCTGACTTTGTCATGAATCTCTATGTCATCCAGTGATGGGGAGTTCGTGGAATGCTCTTGCTGCTCATGGCAAACCTTAATGTTGGTTTGTTCATGCATACTTTTCTCGTATTCCCGCACGTCATCCAAGTTCATATCTGCAAAGAGGGGAGGAGGGAGGTCGAGATGTTGGCGTCTCCCCGTTAGGACACTCAAGACGAAGGTAGAGGAGGGGTTAAGTGAGGAGGAGCACGCCGTGGGTGAGTAGAGAGCGCTGGGTGGTGATTAGCGCTTTTGGGAGGGGCTGAAAGGTCAAAGTTCAAGCACAATCAATAGGAGGTGGAGAGGGCAGAGCTAGCTTCCCACGACCGAAAAGAGTTGGTGTCGAGAGGAGAGAGCTAGTCAGGCCAAAGCCGGGTTAGGAAGAGGAAGAAAGGGAGGGATAGAGGGAGAAGGGAAAGGAGAGGGAAAATAAATGATCCAGAACCCTCCGAGTCAGACGGGAAGGGTTGGGAGCATCGCCGGAAAAAAAATACATTCCCAAAGAACAGTCCTAGGCAAGGTCATCCCAAATACGTCAGGAGGATTTGGGTGAGGGGGAATCATCCAAACTGTGCATAGGAGGGAAAGTTATTTTTTCCCACCCCCCAGAGGTGAAGGAGAAGGGAGAGAGTGAGTAGCGGTGTCCCATTACAGCAGTAATGGCTTGTTATGGACTTACCCTGCAGCCATGGAAAAAGCTGAGTGCTAATAAGAGTCCTGCTAGTATTACTGCTGCTCTTATTGCCATGCAGTCACGACCCACATACACACAGCTTCCATGATTCAATGAGTGCAATATCTTCTGTGTAATATCTCCTGATATTTCAGCAATTGCTATTCTTTTGTTAGGAAATTGTAGCAAATAGAGCCATTTGTGTTTACTATGGACATCGTACAAGGATCGATGCCAACATCTTACAAGCCTTGATGCCAAAAAGAATGACAAATATTGCTGACACAAGAAGAAACAGACCAGTGTACAGGAGGGATATTGTTTGATTGAACGCCAACACAGGATTGCAGGAATTGGTTTTACAGATAAACATGGAAGGAACTGCAGTCCAGGGGCTGCTGTCTGTGTATGACTGAAGTAGTGAGCTAGTGAACACAGACCAACCCTGGACATGACAGTACTTCTAGGGGGCGATTTTCCCAGACACAGATTATGCCCATTGCTGGACTAAAAATAACTTTCAATGGAGATTCTCCATTGTGCATGCTTCTTAGTCCAGACCTGGGCTTAGAATCTGCTCCCTTGGTTACGTGTTCCAAGTAGGATTATTGATATCTGAGAGGTCACCCAGCGTATAAGATGGAGCAGGGTTAGATGCAGTGATGGGGAATTGGATGGTGTTTAGGGGTTCACATGCCTTATTTAGTTCTATTACACACAATGACACAGACAGTAGATTAGAAACAGCATCAACAGTAACCACTTAACTCCCAAAAGGAGTCAAATCTAAATGGAAGTCCTTTCTTATTGATACCATTCTAAGGAAAGACTGACTTCATAGATCCCAGTGTTAAACTTGGGGCGTGTTCATTAGGTACAGAATAAACTGGGAGGGACTACCTATACTTGTCCAATAAGAAACACTAATTTTAACTTTCAACACATCAAAAAGAATTGCCCTACTGAAAACTACCCAGTGATTAGTTAGTGAGAGGACCAATAGAGCAGTGCTTGTCGACCTACCGATCCACTCATCCACCCATGCAAAAGCCTGCCTGTGGCCCAGGAGCAGCACGTCACGCACCACCTATAGGGAGAGGCAATAGAGGGGGTCAGAGAACACTGATCTCAGAGCAGATCTACAAAAATGTACCGGCACTATCTATGGAGTAAGTGGCTGCTATTTGCTATTTAAATAGTGAACACTAAGTCACATACTACTCACGCACTGAGTATAAAGCCTTTTACGGAAGGGTTTAGTGGAGGACAGAATGGCTGTGTGTACGTATGTGAGTGACCTCTGACCTTGTGTACAAACTGCTCTACGCGCGTCTGCAGGCCCCACACCTCAAACTTGACGGTGACCAGCTTGTAGGAACACATGATGGGCTCCTGGGTGTCCCTCCAGCCCTCCTGCAGCATGCCCCTCGACGTCTTCTCTGACTTGAAGTACCGCAGGTCCTGTTGGGGTGGACACACACACACACACACACACACACAAGTCACAGCACACACAACACACACCACACACACCACAAACACACACCCACACACCACACACACACAACACACACACATCACACACACACACACACACACACACACACACACAGCAACACATCACGTAAGATCTCAGTCATTAAATCCAAACCTCTGTGCCCTGAGAGAATCAGTTACGGGAAAGCTAAAAAATAGAACGCCAACGTAAATAGGAACCTTCCTCCAGAGACCTCTTCGCTAAATCCTAGGGGCCTGAAGGCAAATTTATCATATCAAGCCACCGCTTACTGCAATCTTTACTATACTCAACAGTCTAACTATACCTACACAGATGCTAATACTGCTACATGCTAATTTCTAAACACTGAAAGATTAGATAATGAATGGGGGAGAGGCAATTAAAGCATTATCCTGGTCAGAGCTGTAAGCGGAGTGTTTGTGGTTACCTGCAATACAAACTCAATTCGGCAGACATATAACTAAAACGTAAAACTTAAATTGAATCAAATTCCAACCCAATGAATAGTTGGATGACTAGATGCTTAGGCAAAACCAATAGACTGAAATGGTGTCAGTCTGTTGTATCATTGTATCTTGAGTATCGCTGAGTATCAACGAGTATCACTCAGTATCACTGGAGTATCGGTGAATGTCCCTCTATCCACTGTCATTGTTATGATCTGAACTATTGCTGGTGCTATTTTTAGACTAATTAATCTAGACCCTAATCAACCAGTGTTTGACTACAGCAGACCAAGCCCTGTGGCTACAATAACCCCTACAAATTAACCGCCTGGGCCGCCATTAGCTGCTAATTAAAACAAACAACACCAACACACAACACACACACACACACACACACACACACACACTATTTTACATCTACACAACACACATTCACACACACACATCACACACGCACTCACTCAGCACTCTTTATAAGTATCTCTCAGGGATCTCGTCGTAAGGCGATAATCCCACAAACACAGCTTCCCTTTCCTGGTCTTTTCTTTTCACTTTCTGAGAGATTTGAACAAAAACAAAAATTCCCAAGAGGTGCAGTTAGTCATTCTATCACTTCAGGCATTCAACAATTATCCTTCTCTTTTTATCAAAACTACTTTTCTTTCTTGCTGGGAATGCTTGATGTTTGTACATCCAAGATGCATTCCTGTTGACGGCTGATTTCCAGAAGATATTTGGGAGGTCATACTTGAGCCTGTGTAGTTTTGTGAGAGGATATTGTTTGAGCCTGAAGTGATAGATGACTAACTGCATCTGGGAATTTTTGTTGTTTTCAGATCTTCTCAGAAGTGAATAAAGACCAGGAAAGGGAGTGGTTTGTGGATATCGCCTACGACGAGATCCCTGGAGAGTACTATAAAGAGTCTGAGGTGAGTGCGTGTGTGGTGTGTGTGTGTGTGTGTGTGTTGTGTGTGTGTGTGTGTGTGTGTGTGTGTGTGTGTGTGTGTGTGTGTGTGTGTTGTTTCATTAGAGCTAATGGCAGGCGTTATTGTAGGGGTTATTGTAGCCAGGTGTCTCTGTAGTAACTACTGGTGATTGGGTTTATTATTAGTCTAAATAGTACCAGCAACATAGTTCAGACATAACAATGACAGTGGATAGAGGACATTCACCGTACTCAGTGATCTGAGTGATACTCGTTGATGTGCGACTCTAAGATACAATGATACGCACTGGAATTCAGTCTATTGGTTTTGCCCTAAGCTCCTAGTCATCATTTTATTGGGTTGGATTTATTCAATTAAGTTTACGTTTAGTTTATATCTCCCGAATTGAGTTTGTATTGCAGGTAACCCACAAAACCTCCGCAATACAGTCTCTGACCAGGATAATGCTAATTCTCTCCCATTCCCTTATCTAATTTTAGTGTTAGAAATTAGCATGTTAGCATATAGCATCTGTTAGGTATAGTTAGACTGTTGAGTAGTAGATGCAGTAAGCGGTGGTTGAATGATAAATTGCCTCAGCCCTGAGATTTAGCGAAAGAGTCTCCTGGAGGGAAGGATTTCCTATTTAACGTTGGCGTTTATTTTTAGCTTTCCCGTAATGCATTTCTCTCAGGGCACAGAGGTTGGATTAATGACTGAGATCTACGGTGTGTGTGTGTGTGTGTGGTGTGGTGTGTGTGTGTGTGGTGTGTGTGTGTGTGTGGTGTGTGTGTGTGTGGTGTGTGTGTGTGTGTGTGTGTGTGTGTGTGTGTGTCGTGTGTGTGTGTGTGTGTGTTGTGTGTGTGTGTGTGTGTCCACCCCAACAGGACTGCGGTACTTCAAGTCAGAGAAGACGTCGAGGGGCATGCTGCAGGAGGCTGGAGGGACACCAGGAGCCCATCATGTGTTCCTACAAGCTGGTCACCGTCAAGTTTGTGAGTGTGGGCGCCTGCAAGACGCCGTAGAGCAGTTTGTACACAAGGTCAGAGGTCACTCACATACGTACACACAGCCATTCTGTCCTCCACTACCCTTCCGTAAAAAGGCTTTTACTCAGTGCGTGAGTAGTATGTGACTTAGTGTTCACTATTTAAATAGCAAATAGCAGCCACTTACTCCATAGATAGTGCCGGTACATTTTTGTATCTGCTCTTGAGATCAGTGTTCTCTGACCCCCTCTATTGCCTCTCCCTATAGGTTGGTGCGTGACGTGCTGCTCCTGGGCCACAGGCAGGCTTTTGCATGGGTGATGAGTGGATCGGTAGGTCGACAAGCCCTGCTCTATTTGTCCTCTCACTAACTAATCACTGGGTAGTTTTCAGTAGGGCATTCTTTTTGATGTGTTGAAAGTTAAAATTAGTGTTTCTTATTGGACAAGTATAGGTAGTCCCTCCAGTTTATTCTGTTACCTAATGAACACGCCCCAAGTTTAACACTGGGATCTATGAAGTCAGTCTTTCCTTAGAATGGTATCAATAAGAAGGACTTCCATTTAGATTTGACTCCTTTTGGAGTTAAGTGGTTACTGTTGATGCTGTTTCTAATCTACTGTCTGTGTCATTGTGTGTAATAGAACTAAAATAAGGCATGTGAACCCCTAAACACCATCCAATTCCCCATCACTGCATCTAACCCTGCTCCATCTTATACGCTGGGTGACCTCTCAGATATCAATAATCCTACTTGGAACACGTAACCAAGGGAGCAGATTCTAAGCCCAGGTCTGGACTAAGAAGCATGCACAATGGAGAATCTCCATTGAAAGTTATTTTTAGTCCAGCAATGGGCATAATCTGTGTCTGGGAAAATCGCCCCCTAGAAGTACTGTCATGTCCAGGGTTGGTCTGTGTTCACTAGCTCCACTCTTCAGTCATACACAGACAGCAGCCCCTGGACTGCAGTTCCTTCCATGTTTATCTGTAAAACCAATTCTGCAATCCTGTGTTGGCGTTCAATCAAACAATATCCCTCCTGTACACTGGTCTGTTTCTTCTTGTGTCAGCAATATTTGTCATTCTTTTTGGCATCAAGGCTTGTAAGATGTTGGCATCGATCCTTGTACGATGTCCATAGTAACACAAATGGCTCTTTTGCTACAATTTCTAACAAAAGAATAGCAATTGCTGAAATATCAGGAGATATTACACAGAAGATATTGCACTCATTGAATCATGGAAGCTGTGTGTATGTGGTCGTGACTGCATGGCAATAAGAGCAGCAGTAATACTGCAGGAGACTCTTATTTAGCACTCAGCTTTTTCCATGGCTGCAGGTAAGTCCATAACAAGCATTACTGCTGTAATGGGACACCGCTACTCACTCTCTCCTTCTCCTTCACCTCTGGGGGTGGGAAAAATAACTTTCCCTCCTATGCAACAGTTTTGGATGATTCCCCCTCACCCAAATCCTCCTGACGTATTTGGGATGACTTGCCTAGAACTGTTCATTTTGGGAATGTATTTTTTTCCGGCGATGCTCCCAACCTTCCCGTTCTGACTCGGAGGGTTCTGGATCATTATTTTCCCTCTCCTTTCCCTTCTCCCCTCTATCCTCCCTTTCTTCCTCTTTCCATACCCTGCCTACCGGCTTTGCCTGACTAGCTCTCTCCTCTCGACAAACCACTCTTTTCGGTCGTGGGAAGCTAGCTCTGCTGCCTCTCCACCTCCTATTGATTGTGCTTGAACTTTGACCTTTCAGCCCCTCCACAAAGCCGCTAATCAGCCACCACCCGTCTACTCACCACGCGTGCTCCTCCTCACTTACCCCTCCTCTACCTTCGTCTTGAGTGTCCTAACGGGGAGACGCCAACATCTCGACCTCCCTCTCCCCTCTTTGCAGATATGACTTGATGACGTGCGGGAATACGAGAAAAGTATGCATGAACAAACCAACATTAAGGTTTGCCATGAGCAGCAAGACATGCAGTTCCACTGAATCCCATCCCCATCACTGGATGACATAGAGATTCATGACAAAGTCAGCGTATGTGTCGTTTCATTTCCTCTTGTTCTGTTTAATATTGACGTGTTCTGTTGTTCATGTCGACGTGACTCAGGAGGGAACCAATCACCTTTTTTTCTATGCGAAATGTTTTCTGAAATAAGTGGTTTATTGCAAGCTTTAGTTGTTTCTATATCGGGAAACATGAAGAACAAAATAATTATCACATCTTGAGAAAATATCAAATGACTTTTGATTTGAGAAAATTTTTGATCATTTTGATTATGGACATAACTGGAGTTAGTGGTGGTTCCCGGGCTATAGATCTTAGAATAGTAAGCATGTAAAGAAAAGAAGAATGGGCGCTTTGGGAGTTGCTGTGTGTCC
>NC_036838.1:7410588-7411849 GCF_002910315.2 Salvelinus sp. IW2-2015 | reverse complement strand
ACACACACACACACACACACACACACACACACACACACACACACACACACTACTTCATTCACACTCTGTCATTCACACGGATTTCCACAGACGCACTTCATAGTATGGATGTACACACAGGCAGACACACAAACACACATTACATTCAAACAGACATTTAACCCCTTATCTGTCAGGAAACAGGATTGTGAGCGTGAAAACACGTTTTTACAACCTGACATTATCTTTCATATCATCGTGAGCACAGAAACACAGGGCTGCATATTGTTTCACAACGTACAGTATCTTGGCAGAGGAGACTCTGAAATTTGGACCAGATTATACAGGGTTGTAAAAGACCAGAGCTTGTGCTGGTCAGCCCTGAAGCTGCAGTGTCCGCGGATAGATTCACATGGGAGCTTTTTAGTGGAACTTGTGCGTGCAAACACATACGTGTGTCTGCATCCGTGTGTCTGTACGCAACAACAAATGTGTACGTGATATGTGTGTGTGTGTGTGTGTGATATGACTCCAAGCGCGCGTGTGTGTGTTGTGTGTGTGCACGCACAGGGACACTGGCCACAGCAGTTGTTAGAGACGAGAGGTAGGCTGGGGTTGGATTACAGATGTAGAGACCAGAGTGAGGCTGCCTTTTACATTCACTCTGATAATAACATCCTCTCCTTTACATTCAGTCTGATAATAACATCCTCTCCTTTACATTCAGTCTGATATAACATCCTCTCCTTTACATTCANTTCACTCTGATAATAACATCCTCTCCTTTACATTCAGTCTGATAATAACATCCTCTCCTTTACATTCAGTCTGATAATAACATCCTCTCCTTTACTTTTCACATCTGCAGGACTTTCACTAACATTGTCTGGCCATGGAAGTGGATCTCTCACACACACCATGATAAATGACCAGACAGGTTGATGCCCATCTACTCACTCTTACAACATTAAGAGAGAGTGGACTTTTCTAAGACCAAGACTGACAACTCCTCACACACACACGCACACACACCCTTCATCCTAACATATTATTATGCTAACATAGCAGTAGAACTATTATTCTGTAGAGAAACGAGTTTGTGAATTGGGAGAGAGGGAGAGAGAGAAGGCCAGAGTATAAATGAAATGGGCTCTTCAATTAGCAGAGCTGCACTTGGCAGACACTGAGGGGGTCATAAGGCCCCTATTATGGAATTACTTTATCATACTGAAGGCCTCAGTGCAACACACACACACACACACACACACACACACACACACAC
>NC_036838.1:7400160-7410563 GCF_002910315.2 Salvelinus sp. IW2-2015 | reverse complement strand
CACCAGGTTCATAGTGACACCATTAGAGCAGTAGTATTTAAACCATACACACGTATACAATAACTCCACAGAAGTGCTCTATGTACATTTGAATTGGAGCGTCATTGGTAGCCATGAATTGTTAACTGAAATGAGATTGAAACTAAAATATAAAACAGATCCATAGAAACCCACATGTTGGGACTGTAGTGCTCTCAGTCTATTGACTGTAGGGCATTATCCACGGGAAGGGAGAAACCAGCATATGATTTCCTTTCAGCTGAACAGTACGATAGTTGAGTGGTAAATAGTCTATGAGCCTAGTTATTGACCGGTAAGAGCACAGGATCCCCCAAAACCACCACACATTCACAAGGCGCGGACCACACACACACACACACACACACTTACGCTGGGGGGGCTGCGTATCGAAGGCATCTTCATTTTGCCGCATTCCCCCGCGCCCGCCAGTCAGATTATGGCTGTCTTCTGATTCTGCCTGCAAGTCAAAGTTTTTCCTTGATCCACTATTGGTTAGTGACTCTAATGTAGAACGTCTGAAAATTTAACTAATTGTGCTTGGATTGACAGGAACAATCGAAGGATGTGTATTCGGGCCCTGAGAGAAATCTGTGACCTCAGTCGTGGCCTGTGTTTGTTAGGGTGATTCTTCCCTCTAAACACAATGTATGAAAATGTTTAAAGTATAAAAGCAGAAAATGTTTAGCATGACAACGACAAAGACATTTGCCTCTTCAAAACACAGACAAAGAATCCCCAAACTGAACACTCAATCTGACCTCGTAGGAGTTTCCGTCTCTGCAGCAGGCTGTTGTTCAGGCTGGGGTCCACGGTTATTCCCTTTGCGGAGGTGCGGGATGGGTGGTGTCATTCAATCACGGGTGGCTCGAGGACTTTGCAAGGTTGAGCCCTCCAGCCGCTCTTGTGGATCCACAGGTTCTGGAGCTTCAGTTCCGTGAGTTGCCCTTGTACTTGTGGAGCTGTGGACGACGTGGAAGGCCGCCCGCTTCCTATGAGGTTAGAGAGAGGAAAAAGGGGTTGAGATGAATCGGTAAAAAGGTGGGAGGTGATCCCCTGTTTAACTTTGCAAAAGCAGCAGCTACTCTTCCTGTGGTCCAACAAAATATGAAACAAATGACATAATACAGAACACGTAAGAACAAGGGACAGAACTACATACATTTTTTAAAAAAGGCACACGTTAGCCTACATATCAATGCATACACACAAGCTATCTAGGTCTAATAGAGGGCTTATTTTTGCCGTGAGGTATTGATTTCTGTTTGTCGAAACCAGTGTTTGCTTTATTTGAGCAATCTGAGATGGAAGGAAGTTCCATGCAATAAGGGCTCTATTATAATACGTGACGCTTTCTTGAATTTGTCGGAATTTGGGGACTGTGAAAGCCCCCGGTGGCATGTCTGGTGGGTTAAGTGTGTGGTTCAGAGCTTGATGTAAGTTGACCTATGCAAACAATTGGATTTCCAACACATAATGTTTCTTATAAAAACATATTAGCCAAGAACTGGCATGTATATATTTATAATCACTCTCTGATTACAATGAAGAGCAAAACGTGCCACTCTGTTCTGGGCCAGCTGTAGCTAACTAGGTCTTTCCTTGCAACACTGGACCACACGACTGGACAATTACCAAGATTAGACAAAACAACAGCCTGCAGAACTTGCTTTTGAGAGTGTGTGTCAAGAAAAGCAGAGCATCCTTTATTACGGACAGACCCTCTCCCCATCTTTACAACCATTGAATCTATATGTTTGACCATGACAGCTTTACATCTAAAGGTAACGCCAAGTAATTTAGTCCCTCAACTTGATCCAACAGCCAACACCATTAACATACCAGAATTCACTGAAGATCTAGAACTTAGAATGATCTTACCAAAATACAAAGCTCTTAGTTTTAGAATGTCAGGACAGTTTATTACTGGCCACCAGTAATAAAGGGGGGGGCGGGGGGGGGTCGTTGAAAAGTAAATAAAATAGTTGTAAGGGAAACAGGAAAGGTGAAAGGATGACAGAAGAAAGTAGGTCGTAAAAGAAAGGAGAATTCCTGCTCTCTCAGATATTCTGACGGGCTGAATGTTGTTATAACCTGTGACTTAGATTTGGTCTGCATTGGCTGGCATTTAGGACCTAAGAGACATTATTGCTGCGGCAGACCAGCTCATTTTCTTGGTGGAGGTGGTGCGTCGTGTGCACAGAAGGGCCCCCACAACCACACATGATGTGGTGCAACGCTCCCAGAGAAGATGATCACGACGCAAAGCCAGGATATGAGTGTCCGACACCTTCGTAATTCCTGGTTTTCCTGAACAAAATGGCCAGACCAGAGAGGAGAAGAAATCCTATTATCCACATACATTAAGTCCTCAGGAGATCAGATACCGGATCTTAACAATTAAATGTTTGTGTGTCATTCATACTTTCCATTACACTACTATTTAGAATGATCACAATAGTTCAGACCAATAGAACTTTTAATAAGGTTGGGTTAGATAAATCTCCCAATGACATCGACTTCTGTCCACTTTATTTCGGAATGATTCATATAAGATGCTCCACAAGATGTCACCACTAATAAACAACTATCTGTGGAATAAGCAACTGCTTGCGAGGTATAGAGCGAGTTATGTAATGTTAGAGGTGGTTGACAGATAAGATGTAGTATAGGGTAACGGGTAAGTAAAGTTCAGTTAAGGTTAAGTAAAGGTTAAGTTTAGAGGTTAGGTAAGGGTAAGGTAGGTTTAAGAAGTAAGTTAAGTAAAGGGTTAAAGTAGAAGTTAAGTATTATTTGGAGGGTAAGTAAAGTTTAAGGTAAGGTTAAAGTAAAGCTTAAAGTTTAGCGGTAAGGTTAAGTTAACGTCGTAGGGAAGGGTAATTAGGGCCTAGGTAAGGTAGGTTAATTTAGGTAGGAGGTTAATTTAGCAAGGTAAACGGATTAAGTTATAGGGTAGGATAAGGAGTTAGATCAGATCTTGAAGTTATTAACATCTATAAAACCATCTACAGAACTATCCAAAAAAAGTTGTTACTTAGACATTGCAATAGGGTTTGTTCAGTTTCTGCACACTAATCTAGCTGAGAAAAGACATATCATGCTCATAGCAGAATTCGACGTGTCAATCCATTCAGCTTCGGTCCCAGAAAATGAATCCCAATGTACCATGGAACAGGAACATGAACCAGCCCATCACACTAACATCCATTTATGATGGAACTGAAATGACCCACCACTGCACAATGAGTTGATTCAAACTCAGAATGAACAATGTGACTGAAAAGCCACTTACCGTGTGGAGACCAAAAGCCAATGTCCAAAGAGATGTGTGAACTCCTGTTTACTGCCAAATGAGCTGAAGAAGAGAGAACAAACCACACAGTCTATCTACACCCACTTAAGTAAATACATACCTGACTTAATTATACCAACTAACAAGAACTCAGCGAGACTTGAAGCTTTACACTGATAGGAAAAAGAAGCAACACAATCTCACAGTATCAGTTCATACATTGAAAGACAGTGACTGGAGAAGCGCTGAAGAGGGAAATTACCCTTTCATAATAGCCATTTGTCAGAGGATCAGCTAAACAGCCAAAGGAGACACCGTACCAGGAGAGAAAATACAAAGCAAAACAGCTTAGAGAGTTAAGAAGCGAGATGGAAAGGAGGAAGAGAAGAGAGGGTAGAAAAGAGAGAGGCTAGACGGTAGAGAGAGCGGGTAGAAGATAGAGTAAAGAGATGGTTAGAGTAGAGAGAGAGAGGTGTAGAGAGAGAGAGAGAGGTGTAGAAGAAAGGTAGAGAAGCAGAGAGAAGGCAAAAAAAGGACGAGAAGGTAGAAGAGAAGAGGCTAAATGCGTGCAGCATCTAGGACAAGCAGTGTGAGCACCAATAAAGGAAGAGAAAGGAGAGGAGAGATTAAGAAGAGATGAGAAGAGAAGAAGAAGACAGAACCGAAAGAAAGAGAATCGCGAGAGAGAGAGAGGCAGCTCGAGACCCAACAGGAAGCTCATGTTCTTACCAGCTCTATAAAAAAGGGATTGAGAACACCAGCTCAGTGAAGAGAAGATAAATAATTATTGATCCTTGACATTCAGCGCATCATAACCATATAAATTAGAACCTCAACAATTAAGAACGATTTAAAATACAATTCATCCGCAAATGTATCCAAACCTGTCAGAGCGCTCATTTCAACCTCCAGGCATTCCCCCTACACTTACTCTTGGGGTCGGAAGTGTACGCCTCTGACATTGGCCCCATCCCTTGGGTACGGCCTGGATCTTGAAGTAGTAGGTGGTTCCAGAGTCAGCTCCGCGATTCTGGGGTCAACCTGTTGCCCACCACCGGCTCTATCACCCATCATAGCACCTCCGCATCACATCAGTACTGTAGTAGATTATGAGCCTAGCTGGAGCGATCAGGGGGAGACTAGATGGGAGAGAGAGAGTGGGTGGGGAAAGCGAGAGAGAGATGGTGAAAGGAGCGAGAGAGAGAGATGGGTTGAAAGGACGAGAAGAGAGATGGGGTCTGAAAAGGAGCTGAAGAGAGAGATCGGAGGAGAGGAGATAGAAGAAAGAGTAGATGGGGGAGAGAGAAGGTTAGAGAAACTGTTTCAAACCACTTGTTCTCTGACTATGAATAAACCTGATACAGAGTGTGTGAATAAGCTGTCTTCACCTGTGATTTTTCCCATTGGCCTCTGAGGGCTGCCTCAGTTGGACTAAAATGATTACGGTACGTGTTCAGCTCCTTGCTCACCACAGCACATTCTTTGGGGGACGAGCTGGGAAAGCTGTTAAAGTCAAACAGAAAGTCAGTATGGGAACAAAGGGGGGGGGGCCCAATTAAAAAATGAGGAACGCTGGCTTGACATCAAAAGGGCTGCTTATATTAGTTCCGTTTGACACGGGTACCAGTGATGTGTAACCCGTACCGTGTGGTAACCGTACCAGTGTGTGTAACCACTACCAGTGGTGTAAGCCCGTACCAGTGTTGTTAACCCGGACCAACGAATGATGTGTAACCCGTTACCAGTGTGTGTAACCCTACCAGTGTGTGTAACCCGTACCAGTGTGTGTAACCCGTACCAGTGTGTGTAACCGCGCTACCAGTGTGTGTAACCCGTACCAGTGGTGTGTAAACCCGCTACCAGTGTGTGTAACCGTACCATGGTATAAAACCCTACCAGGTGCTTGATAACCCGTACCCAGTGTGTAACCCGGCTACCAGATGTGTACCCGTACCAGTGTGTGTAACCCGTTACCGTGTGTTGATAACCGTGCTACCAGTGTGGGTAACCGTACCAGTGTGTGTAACCCGCTACCAGTGTGTGTAAGCCCGTACCAGTGTGTGTAACCCGATACCCAGCTGGTTAACCATTAACCAGTGTGTGTAACCGTACCAGTGTGGGTAACCCGTTACCAGGTGTGTAAACCGTACCAGTGTGTGTAACCCGTAACCAGTTGTGTAACTATACCATGTTGTGTAAAACCCATACCAGGAATGTGTGTTAACCCGTACCAGTAGTGATGTAACCGATGTACCGAGTGTGATGTAAACCAACGTCAGCCATGGTGTAAACCCGTACCAGGTGTCCCATCGGTGAAATGGAAAAGTGTTTTGCATATCCCACTTCCCCTACACACCCTCAGAGATGGGTCACGGCAGAGTGGCGATCAGACATTACTGACGGCGGACCGGAGCACTAGAGTAAATGCCTGCTCAAGCAATTGTTTTTACTATTGTGGGGAACACGAACTAAGCAACCCATAGGTTACTGGCCCAATGCTCTACCATCACCTAGAGAGACCTGGAATCAGAGACAGCAATTCAATGACAAACGCCATACAATCAGCTTAACACGAAATATAGCCTGATCATAGTCATAGTTAAAAAATAAAGACTTTACTGAAGCAGGCTTCATAATGTGTGTGTGTGTCGTGCTGTCGTCGGAGCAATCGGAGACTATACTGTGTATGTGGTGACTCATAGCTGTCTCAAAGGGTAGCATCCCTAGGCCGCAATACGTCCAGTGTGTCCTCCGGCCTTGGCACACAAATGACACCGAAACTCATAGAGCGGTGGGCTTCAGGCCTCACATCGTGGCTCATGTTGGTGGGTGGCCGTCTGAAAACACACACACACGCTGAGCGCGCACGACACACACACGAAGCCGTACCAGGCGCCCACCACCACGGACACACAGAAAAAAACTGTTCATAAAGAAGGTAACAGAACCTCAAGGACCAACAGAATCCAGAGTGCTCCAGCATTCTTTAACAAAACATGCCATGAATAATTAACAGGCCCTTCACAAAGTATCACACCCCGGACCTGCTCCACATTCTTGTTGTTACAGCCTGATTTACAATGGATTACATGGAGATTTTCGTCACTAGCCTGAACACACCAGAGTAGTTTCCACCCCATAAATGTCACAAGTACAATTCATAAATGAAAAGCTGAAGCCTTGAAAGTCTAAGTATTCAAATTTCTTTGTTATGTAAAGCCTAATAAGTTAGAGTCAAAATAAATCCACATAAGTTGAAAGACTCACTGTTGCCCAGAATAGTGTCTTAACATGATTTTTTAATGACTACCTCATCTCTGTAACCTCACACTACAATTATCTGTAAGGTCCTCAGGTCGCATTGAATTTCAAACAACAGATTCAACCACAAAGACCAGGAGGCTTTTCCAATGCCTCCAAAGAAGGCAACCTATGGTAATGGGAAATAAAAAAAATGGGGAAAAAATATTGTGAATATACCTTCGAGCATTGGCTGAAGTATTAATTACACTTGTGGATCGTGTATCAAGCACACACATCACTACAAAGATACAGGCGTCCTTCCTAACTTCAGTTGCCGAGAGGAAGAAAACCCTTAGGGATTCACCATGGACTATTGTGACTTTAAAACAGTAACAGATTTTAATGGCTTGTGATAAGAGAAAACTGAAGATGACGATCGAACAACGTGTCAGTACTCCACACTACTAACTCTAAATAACAGAGTGAAAAAAGAACGGAACCTTACACAAAATACCAAATATTCCAAAACATGTATCCTGTCATGCAAACAAATGCACTAAAGTAATGCTGCAAGAAATGTAGCCAAAGTAAATTACAATTTTGTTCTGAATATAAGATTTATATATGATTTGGTTCCAACAATGAGGTACCACTCTACATATTTTACAAGCATAGTGGTGGCTGCATCATGTTATGGGCTATGCTAGTAATTGTTTAAGGACTGGGGAGTTTTTCCAGGATAAAAAAGATTGAAGTAAGACAAGCAAAAATCCTAGAGGTAAAACCAGGTTCAGCCGGCTTTCCAACCAGACACTGGGAGAAATGAATTCACCTCTTCAGCAGAACAATAACTTAAAAACACAAGGCCCAAATATACACTGGAGTTGCTTACCAAGAAGACTGTTAATGTTCCCGAGTGGCCGAGTTGCAGCTTTGACTTAAATCTAAAGTACTTAAAAATCTAATGGCAAGACCTGAAAATGGTGTCTAGCAATGATTCAACAACCAATTTGACAGAGCTTGAAGAATTTAAGAACAATAATACAATGAGGTAAAGGTGTAACAATCCAGGTGCTGAGAAGCCTCTTCGAGCGTTACCTAGAAACACTCACACTGTAATTCACTGGCAAAGGTGATTACTACAAAAGCTACTGACTCAGGGTTGAATACCTTATCTAAATTAAGCAACATTCTAAAACCTGTTTTCACTTTTCATTATGGTAGTGGATAAAAAAAATGGAATTTCAGGCTTAACAACAAATGATCTCTCTCTGACACACGGTCTTTACTCACGTTGTCATTGCTGCCTTTGTTGTCCTCGTATTTCGTCTCTATGTGAATGGAGAACTTGGGCAAGAAAGAACACTGCAAAACAAAAACAGATGAGATGTATCAGGTGAGACATTTGAAAATGGTGGGAAAACAACCTCTTTCACCTGAAACTGGTGTTTAGTTGTATAATTGTTTGTGTGTCATCGAGACATTTAGTCTCTAGACGTCTTGTACCAGTATCCCCACCAACTGATGTGTTTGGTGCTTTGTTCAGAAAGGGGAGATGAATGAATGGGAGTGTGCTCTGTATGCATGTCCATGTGCTCGTGTCTGTGTCTGAGTGTGATCTGTGTGTGTCTGCGTCGCGCGTGTGTGTGGGCGCGTGCGTGCATGTACCCCTCCTATGACTCACACACAGCCTTTTATCGAGCCCGAAACTCTGTCACTGTCAAAGCCATGTCTCCCCCTCATCCCCCTTTCCCTCCTCCTCCCCCCTCCTCCTCCTCTCCTCAATCCGCTCCTGCTGCTCCTCTCTATATAAAGCCATATGACTCACGGTGGTGGCATTTATCACTTTTGGAGAGTTTCAAAATGCCACAGCTCAAAGGCTTTAGAAGTTTCAGACAGTATGTTACAGGGGCCACCGGCCGGCAGGTTTCCAAGACCGTCATCAATCTTGAACCCTTTGACATAAAACACTGCTACAGTAATGTTTTGATAACGGCGTTGAGACTGATGTTGGTTGTAAAGAGTTCTTGGAAACACTTGCTGTGAACTACCAGTGTATAAAGCATTATTTGTATTTGTATATATTATGGATCCCCAAGGCAGCAGCTACTCTTCCTGGGGTCTGGCAAAATGAAGGCAGTTATACAATTTAAAGACAACATTCCAAACACATTCATTACAGAATTCACAACACACTAAGTGTGTGCCCTCAGGCCCATACTCCACCACCACATATCTACAACACAAAGTCCATGTGTACGTGTGTGTATAGTGCGTATGTTATCATGTGTGTGTATGCATGTTTCTGTTGATTCACAGTTCCCCTTGTTCCATAAGCTTTGTTTGTATCCGTTTTTTAAATCTGATTCTACTGCTTGCATCGGTTATTATGATGCCTTCTAACACATTATAAGACTTGCTATAAGCATCTATAACAGCTAATAGTTGTATAGAGTCATGTATAAACACAACAGCAAACCCACCCACACAAATAGAGGATACCTAAACCTCAAAAAGATATGGACAGGTGAAAATACGTTACTTAAAGATGAACTAGGCAGAAATCGCTCCACCATTTCCTGGTTGCTAAAATTCCAATAGTTAGCCTAATTTCAGTTTATGTGACAAAACAAGCACCGCTACTTAGACTTGCTTTCAATGAGAATGACAGATGTATAACTCACATTTCTATGTGAATTTGGTCGGGTCGCCCAAAAAGTGACACATTGCAGCTTTAAAAACATTTAATACCAAGTAAAAAGTATTTAAGAAAGCTCAGGAGAAAAGTATTTAAGAAAGCTCAGGAAAAAAGTATTTAAGAAAGCTCTGGCTATGGCAGCAAAGCAAAGCAAATGGACATCACTTGACACCTCAAAGGCAGTTGAATCCTCAGGGCAGTAAAAATGTATGACGCTTCTCGTGAGCGAAACAAGGGAATGGATATGTCTTTATCTCTGGAGAGTGCATGCCTAGCTACAGACATACACCACCATGAAGAGAGCTGCAATTCAGAAGACGCACACGGAAATGTACAAGCGCGCACACACACTTACGCTAACCTGTTGCTATGGAGAGCCATACTAATGTCTCCATAGGGGGAAGCTTCATTCTAACAAAGCCACTTACATTTTATATAAATCCAAAAATGACACAATACATTTGCAAAAAAAAACGACACAACCCAAGCCTTCTATATACACATATCCCAAAACACTGACTCCTTACGTAACGTCTAACTAAAACAACCAGTGAAGCAGAAGAAAACGGTTTTAGAGAGAGATGTGGCGTTCTTTCCTGGTCCTTCCATGTTGCTGCATTAAATGCATCCTGACGCCCTGTACATTATTGAACTGCGGGCGCTCTCTTCACAACTCTGTGATCAATAAAAGGAAGAGATACTTACGGTGTACTCTACAGGGGCAGGCCCAGAGGGACGCGTGGGAGCCGAGGGGAGAAAACACACCACAGTTAGGGCTTCAATAACGCAACAACACAGAAGAAACAGAAACCGGTTACAATGTGATACAACGTGAAGGAGCACAACATGACACAAGAAACAACACAGCTCACACATCCAGAATGCTGCTGAACATTTCCCATTGACTTTTGAAGAAACATTTCTGGGAACTGATGCTGACTGAACTGATAGTCTTACATAACCAGACAGAAACGTTGCCAGAATGTTCTCGGGAACGTTTTTTTGGTTAGCTGTGTGCACTATAGCATAACGTGACTCAGCTCGCCTGGCTATGCTATGAGCTGTGTCACAGTAACCAGATTAGGTTGAGGTTAGCCTGGTACTTCTCCGCTAGGGTTACGGTCGATACGTGGTCAGAGTTCATTTCTGACC
>NC_036838.1:7383567-7399206 GCF_002910315.2 Salvelinus sp. IW2-2015 | reverse complement strand
CTGCAGTGTAGCATAGAGATTGGTGTGTGTGTCTGCAGTGTAGCATAGAGATTGGTGTGTGTGTCTGCAGTGTAGCATAGAGATTGGTGTGTGTGCGCGCGTGCATGTAAGCCTCTAATTTCTGATAAAAGTTTAGATATTCAATTTTCTTTGATCACACATTGATAAAGAAGTTAGCTACATGACTGTGAACACATGGTGACAGCTGATATAAAAATAAACCGATGCGCCAAAGAAACATTGTGATAATGTTGACAGGCCAACTTTTGACAACCTATCCCCCAAAAGCAAATGACAGACACTCCTCCATCTGCTCAACGTCTCTCATTCTTCTTTTAAACAATCCTTCATGCTCGTCAACACATTGGTACGCATTGACACACTGTGGCGCGCATTGACACACTGGGGCGCGCATTGACACACTGTGGCGCGCATTGACACACTGTGGCATGCATTGACACACTGTGGCACACATTGATACACTGTGGCGCGCATTGATACACTGTGGTACGCATTGACACACTGTGGCGCACATTGGCACACTATGGCACTTCACACTGCACCCGCCAAGCTCTGTAGGCGGTGGTAAGGTTTCTCCATCCCACACTTTCACACCTCACAAATGTCTACAGTAATAAAAGACTCTGGCAGAGAAACCAGTCATCTGCGCTAAAGTTCTGAAAGTGTGGACTAGTATGTGTGTGTGTGTGTTTGTGTGTGGTGTTTGCGTGTCCGCAAAGTAGCCTCACTTTATTCCATCACAAAATAACCCATCCGAGTCGATGTGTAATGAAGACCATTGAAATAATGAATTCCTAATGAATGTTTAAGTTCAGAGGTTATTCAAGCTATTCATGCCAGAACAGCACTAGAACAATAATCTAGCGAATCAGAAAGGTGATTGAGTGCTGGGGACCATGACACAATGCTCACTGGCTTCAATTTCCTGCTTGCTTTGGAATATTAGGGCCAATGTATTTTTTATTAAATAAATCATATTTGTCCTGTTCTGTTGTGACGCACGATACATAACTGGCCCTAAACTAAATGTCTTCTATTACATTTACAACGTTCTTCTCATCTTAAATTATTTTCATGACATTTATATTTTCATGACAGAAAGGCCTTGGTTTACACGGAAGGTTGAGAAGAGCTGGCGGATTCACTGTGTCTTGGAGTAGTCTCCCTCTCTCTTTCTTTTCTCCTCTCTCTCCCTCCTTACATAAGGCAGACACCTGGTTCACTACGCCTGAGATGGATGTTTATGGAGAGGTTGTACTTGTAGTAGTCAGCTGGACACACACACACACACACACACACACACACACACACACACACACACACACACACACACACACACGGCTGAGAGGCACCCATCTGCTGTGAAGAACTAGAGCAGCGGGGAGTGTGTTTAAGAGGTGGTAGGGGCTTAGGTGACTGTAGCCGTGGTTGCACAACGAGTGGCGAGTTAACATATGCACACAAACACACACACACACTCTCAAAAACACACACAGTGTCCCTGCTGTTGCTCAACCTCACTACATAATTCCCTCATCGTCATACTGTGTCCTCTGATGAACTGTGTCCACATCTTCTCTTACAATAATGAATGGTGACGTTTTCCCTAATGGGAGTTGGGTAGTGACATTTGTTATTATATAGCCAGTCCTTATTCAAACAAAACATCATGTATGCCATGACAGATTCAAGTGGGAGGGAGTGTGATAAGACCTGATCCAAGATCTGTTGTTTTGAAGAGCCTGCAGCAGTTTTTTTTGATAATGTTAAAATATGTCTCCTCCTGAATATGCCTGTCTCTCTTTCCCTCTTTTGCTCTCTCTCTCTTGCACTCCCTCCTTCCCATTCACTCTCTCCTCTGTGTCCCTCTGTTCCCCCCGGCTCTCTCTCTCCGTCTCTCTCTCTCTCTCTCTCTCTCTCTCTCTCAAGGATTAGCGGTACGGCAGGGCAGACCCTGCTGACTCAGCACCTTTAGGTCCCGGGCATCCCGGTCGCTGACGCAGGCATTTGTGATGGAATCTAGCTCTCTCTGTCCCTCTCTCTCTAGATATTGCCGACTTGGGAAGTTTCTGTCCTTGGATGCTCAGCGATGCGCTGGGAGAGGTCACACACACACACGGCTGAGAGCCAAGACGTGAGGGGGTGGAGTATTGTGTGTTGCACAGCTGTGAGGGCGAAGTAACTCGGGGCAACATGACAGCAGCAGTCTGCCATGCGAAGCGTCGAGTGTGTGAGGAACAACACTTTGCCTGCGTTCCAAAAGGCACCCTATTCCCTATACAGTGCACTAAACCTATAAATAATGTCCACTTGTAAAAGTGGAAGAGTTAAAGCTACAATCTGGGATTTTATATTCAGTAAAACAGCAGCCCCGCATCTTGTTTTGGTGTACAACCATTGACCACAGATCTCAGATTGTACCTTCAACACGGGTGGATGATGGTCACTCACCTGTTGAGGTAGACGCGTTTCTCAGTGAACTGACCCTGACCGTGGGCGGGGTCCTCAAACGGTTCATTCTGGACCACCTCCACCCCCTCACCGCGGTCACTCTGCTCATGGCTGTGCTTGCTGATCATATATAGCTGGCCAATCCTGTACTGGAGAGAACAGAGGGAGACAAGACCGCAGGATGTTCAGGGTACGATCGCAACATGAACACGTTCAGTTTAACAAAA
Organism: Salvelinus sp. IW2-2015; assembly: GCF_002910315.2. Taxonomy (NCBI): domain Eukaryota; kingdom Metazoa; phylum Chordata; class Actinopteri; order Salmoniformes; family Salmonidae; genus Salvelinus; species Salvelinus sp. IW2-2015. The sequence continues at coordinate 7,396,507 of NC_036838.1, read as the reverse complement.
GAATCGAATACAGCTGATCAGTCCTGTAACGGAGGAAACAGAGAGGTGGACCCGACCATGACCGTAACATGAACCCAAACATTAACAAGCACAGGCGTGAACAGGAAGAACACATATGACCTCATATATAGCGCCTTCAGAAAGCATTCACACCCCTTTACTTTTTCCACATTTTGTTGTGTTGTAAAGTGGGATTAACATTGATTTAATTGTCATTTTTTGGGTCAACGATCTACACAAAATACTGTGTAATAAAATTAATAAAAATAAATATAAACTGATATATTTTGATTCGATAAGTATTCAACCCCGAGTCAATACATGTGAGAATCACCTTTGACAGCAATACAGTTGTTTCTTTCTGAGTAAGTCTGCGAGAGTTTTGTAAATCTGGATTGTACAATATTTGCCCATTATTCTTAAAAAATATATATATTTAAGTCAAGCCATATATTTTTAAGGCGATTTAAGTCAAAACTGTAACTTGGCCACTCAAGAACATTCAATGTCGTCTCGGTAAGCAACTCCAGTGTATATTTGGCCTTGCGTTTTAGGTTATTGTCCTGCTGAAAAGTGGATTTGTCTGGAGGAAACAGAGAGGGGGACCAGACCAGAGATGGGTGAGCTTATGCCAGCAGCAGAAGCAAAGAGTTCAACCGACAACCACACAGCAATGCAAAAGTGAAACACACAGATATAATAATCTCTTATGACACGTAAACACCAAATACATTACAGTTATTTTGTATGCGCTTCATCTGTCACAAATGCTTTATTAAACAGTTGAGTTTGAGGTAGATTTAATTTCACCCTTCAGGATGTCACCACCAACATTTTGAAGTCATTGTTTTCAGGGCTCTTGCCCTTTCCTTTGAAGACTACTAGAAAGAAAGACCACCAGTGAAGTGCTTCTGAGACTTCCTGACCAATCTATTGAGGCTTTAATAATTCAAGGTTAATCCACAAAGACTGTCTTTTGATCAGAGTTAAGCTGCTGTCCCAGAGCTAGAGACAAAGGATGGAAAGAGAGAGATGGGAGGAGGTAGGGAGAGCGAGAGAGAGGGTGAGATAGAAAGGACAGCCAGAGAGAGCGAGAGGGAGGGTGTGGCTGGGAAAGGAGTGGAAAGATACAGAGGGAAAGAGAGGGGGCAGAGAGAGGTTGGGAGAAGAGGGAATGCATTAGAAAGACAGAGGGGGAAGATAAAGAGGGAGAGAGGATTGAGAAAAAGAGAGCCGGCAGAGAGAGAGAGGATGAATGAAGAACCAGGATAGGCAGAGAGAGGATGAATGTAGAACCAGGATAGGCAGAGAGAGAGAGAGGATGAATGTAGAACTAGGATAGGCAGAGAGAGAGGATCAATGTAGAACCAGGATAGGCAGAGAGAGGATGATAAATGGAGGGAAAGAGAGATAAGAGAACATTATTCAGGAGAGCAAGGGAAAAGCGAGGGTGAAGCTGGAGAGCGGTAGCATGAGAAAAAGAGGGGGAGAGGTAGAGGACACACTGCGATGATACTGAACGACGCTAATCCTCTTATCCGTGGCCAGCTGAGAACAAGTGAAGCCCTCCACTCATCCCCTGCTGAGTCACTCCTCTACTGCATCCCTCTCTCCACTCATCCTCCACGCATGACCTGACGGGCTGCTGCAAAATAAAGCTTTGGAGAAGAGGAGGAAGGGGGGAAGAGGGGGAAATGGAAGAGGAGAAGGGGGGGGGGGGMGTAGTGGATGAAGGGGGGGAATTGATGTTTCTAACTTTTCCATCAGCCTTGGCACTTAACATCTTAAGTGACTTCAGAGGAAACTGTGAAGGATTGAACTCATATTGACCCCAAAAGCCCAAAATGGTGTCAAGGATCATCAAGGGTCCTCGAGTGTCACAGTTTTCAGGACACACACTGCCCAATAGCAATAATCTGAACGTTTGTCACATTGCAGTGTAGAGGCCACTTTGTACAGCTCTTTAAACTACAACCACGTCCCACCCTCCATTCCGTGTCCTCCACAGTCAGCTGGTTTCTCCTTTAACCTTACAAAAAAATGGAAACTGCATTTCTTGAGTGACTCACTCAGAGTGACTCACTCATTCCTCACCAGCCGGAACCTAAGGTCTCCCAGGGCTATGGAGAGTGGGCTTGTGTCAGAAATGGATGCCTCAGCACAAAAGTGCACCCAGGAACCACCTACAGTAGCACATTTCTGCACATTGCAGCCCGAGACGCAATCAATTATTAAGACCGGTGCGCCCGCGTGGGCGAGACTTGTCACACAGACAGGGCGGAGGGAGACACTGCAATGTCATCATCCAGGGCAAGGAGTGTCCCTTTGGGGGGTGGGAAGCAGGGAAGCAGTCCTGGCTGGATGTCTGACAGGAACAGAGAGAATCCTCGGAGAGGATGTCCTTCATCTGAATGAGTCGACTGACACACCCCTGCATCACATGGTGACGTCATTTTGAATATTGAAGAGCTCCCCGTGTGTTTAAGATACAGACGTACCGTTGTGGCTTTAGCTCAATCCCCTCTTTCTGCCGATATAAAGTTTGTGCTTATTCCATAACAAGGGGCGTGTGAAAGCAGTCTTTTTCTACACATGAGAAGATCCGGACAAGAATATCACCACGAAATTGGCTGTAAAACTCAAACCGTGTGAGCTAAACTAATAGTAGTGACCACCATCGAAAGGAGAAGAGTCTCACGAACACCAATGTGTCGGTTGTTCTGCTTGACGATGTAGACAAGCATCAGGGGAGTCCTCTGAAGGTAACCCAGTACCGGGCTGGAAAAATGGCAAAAAGTGAATAGGGGGTAAAAATGTGCCACGAATAACGTGACCAAACATGGGTAAAAAACTAAATCTCTGAGTTCTTATATCTCTCAGATATAGGACAGACACTTCAACATCTTATTCCTTATTATTTATTTTTGGGATTGTCTGTTTTGTACAAATGTGCTATATTCAATGCGCTTCTATGGGCTATAGCAGTAAAGGCTACAGGGGCCTTAAAATTCCAAATCAAATGGGTAAATTATAAATTTTATGACCATCTTAAAACAATTCCATTTGTAAGCTTAGTATATACTGCAATCTATGGGGCATTAAGTGTGGTCTCTCTCTCTCTCTCTCTCACCTGCTCATTGAACATCTTTTTCCAAAATCATGGGCATTAATATGGAGTTAGTCCCCCCTTTGCTGCTATCACAGTCTCCACTCTTCTGGGAAGGCTTTCCACTAGATTTTGGAACATTGCTGCGGGGACTTGCTTCCAATCAGCCACAAGAGCATTAGTCAGGTCGGGCACTGATGTTGGGCGATTAGGCCTGGCTCGCACTCGGCGTTCCAATTCATCCCAAAGGTGTCCGATGGGGTTGAGGTCAGGGCTCTGTTGAGGCCAGTCAAGTTCATCTACACCGATCTTGACAAACCTTTTCTGTATGCACAGACCATTATTCCTCCTCCACCAAGCTTTACAGTTGGCACTATGCATTGGGCAGGCAGCGTTCTCCTGGCATCCGCCAAACCCAGATTTGTCTGTCGGACTGCCAGATGGTGATGCATGATTCATCACTCCAGAGAAGGGGTTTCCACTGCTCCAACCAACACTTGGCATTGTGATCTTAGGCTTGTGTGCGTCTGCTTGGCCATGGAAACCCATTTCATGAAGCGGTTAGAGGGACAACAGAGCCCTGAGAACCAGCCCATCAGTGATCTGATGATCATTAGCAAGTTGGGTACTACCTACACATGTCCAGAGTGCATAAGAGGAGATTACCGTGATCCAACGGTCACGTAGAATTTTACTGCGGTCATGACTGCCGGTGTGACGGTAATAAAGGTCACCGCAACAGCCCTTGTGACGACAGAGAGTCACAAAGGGTCTGAAAACGAATTTGTCGTGTTTTGGAAATGACACATCCTCTTTCATTCACTTCCTCATAATCTTTGTTGACGAGGGGCAGCAGTTTCTAAATATAGAGAGAGTGAGCATACAGTATCTTGTATTGGTTGAATAAGCCATCGTCCATGTTCTCATTTGAAACAGTGATAAGGGGCAGGGGATCCATGTTGAACCAGAGGAGGCTGGTGGGAGAGATATAGCAGGACAGGCTGGAATGGAATAGATGGAAAGGTGTCAAAAACATAAAACACATGGCTTCCATATGTTTGATCCCGTTCCTGCGATATCTCCGCCCACCAGCCACCACTGGTTTGAATTATTAACTGAGAAAAGCAGTGGTGTTCGCAGGCTAGTTGGAACTGTTTGCAGGACAAACAACGTTTGGCGTTGATCATTTCAATATCATCCTTCTGTCGGTCAATAAAAATGGAGCGCTTTGATAGTCTACGGAATCGGCGTTAAAACATGCTACTTGATCAAACCCACTTCATCTAGGATGCATCCCAAATGGCACCCTATTCCCTATAGTGTACCCTATGGGCCATGGTCACAGGTAGTGCACTATATAGGGAATAGGTTGCCATTTGGAAAGCAACCCTCGTTTCTTTGGCATCTGTGCAGTCTCAGGAGATGTAAAGAATAGAGATGAATCAAAGCTTCAATAAGCAGAAGAGCCCCAACCAACAACCCTGGCCTGCTTATGCAATTTGCCTGATGACAATGCAACTGAGAGCACTGTCCCCATTAGTCTCTGTCACTGAACAACAGCTTTATCAATACGGCTACAGATTAGAACGCTGCTGCTCGGTCAATACCATGGATTCAAAAACAACCAGCTGGGCAATATCTCTAGGCCTAGACCATACCTCGGTATAGACCGTGTGTTATTAGAGGTCAGGTTATGTTCAGGGTGACCTGACCAGGAAAAACTATGGGATCGGGTTATGGAGTACAGTATGACGTTAGCCTTCGGGCTAAGGGCTAACCAGAAGTGTTCCTGACAATGTGACTTGACCAGGAAAAACTGTCAGGTCGTGTGGCCTATACTACTTCTCAGACAACCACAGTCCGAGTGGACAGAGAAGATATGAATAAACAAAAGCGGCATTAAAGCGGCAACAATCGATGGTGGCTAGTATCAGAATTCCCCTGGTGATGATGTACGGTCGATGCGGCACGCTTCGCCAAGGAAGCGAAAGGGAGGCGATTTATGGTGAGCCCGGAGGCAGACGGGCTCACCATAAATCGCCTGGGTCGGAGAGAGGGAAATGAGAGGCTGAGGGCGGTAAAAGAGGGAGGGTTGGGTGGAGGAATTCTACCCAGAGATTATTTCCACTCGTTATTCTATTTGGACGTTGCTCATCAAACACACCGGCCTCCAGGTCTAATGCGTCTTCACAAATAGACGTGCTAAAAGCGCCAGCAGCTTGTTTTTAATTGGGTGTGTTAACGAACGCTTGGCCCAGAGCCAAACTCGTCTTCTTGCCCGTTTCTGAACATCTAAACAGTTGTTTTAATTAAAAAAGTAAACACCGACTGATATTCATATTGGGGCTCAAGATGAAAGGGAGACATTGTGCACTAATATGTTTAAACGACACAACAGCTGTAAGGCACACTTGTGATGCATCTAGAATAGCCTACACAAGGCAATAAAGAGTTGGTCGTGTCATTGTTGACATCGCAAATAATGTTGCAAAAGATGGCGTCTTACAGTTGCTGAATACCAATGAATATGTATCTGTCTGTGGGTGTATATTGCTGAAAGTCACGGAAAGCACTGGAAGACTAGCCTATACTACAAAGTAGGCGATCAGTGAACCTTCTTGCCTCTAATCCAATTATCCAACGCTACCTACACCTCTAGTCTGCGCCCCTCTGGTTCACGCTAACGCTAATAGCTACGCTAATTGTGCTGTTCCACCTCGTGAACCAGACATTATTGTCAACCCCCGAGGAGCTCCATAGCAACCATGGGGAGAATCCATTACCGCGACCGCTAGCCCTGGCAGGTAGCAAAAAATACACGCTCCCAACCAGAGAATAGCTGCGACAAAAGAGAGAGAATGTCAAAATAAATCTCTCCCCTGCCCCAAAGGCAGACAGTTCATATGAATTAGCTCCTTATTCATTTCTGTTTTCCCATTTCTCAAGTTTTCTCATCTCCATTAAGGCTTGAATGGGTCTCTGTCGGCAGAGGGAGAGCAGGTAGAGAGAGTCAGAGAGAGAGAGAATATGAGAGTGTAGGAAATTCCAGGTGCAGCGTACATTCCAAAAGGTAGGCATCAGAACCAGTTCAATCCTTGTATTCTCTTTCAGAGTAGTCTAATACTGCCAAGAGATAATCTACAAACAATGTACGGCTCATTTTATTCTCTATGGGCCTCTTAAACCCCCCTCCAATAGACAACAATGAGCACTGCCAACAATTAAACTGATGGATTAGCAAAGCCATAATGGGAGACAACATAAAAGGGGGAGATAGGCTACATGATTAGATCAGATTGCCTGTAATAGCCTACCTCCATTGAAAAAAAGAAGGCATGGTGAGAATATAGCTGGCTCAGGGGAGATAACCCCGGCCTGATAGAGATCTGTTCTCAGCTCCCACTGCAGAGGGAGAGACAGTGGCAGAGCACACACATTTATACACTCTCACAGGTTGGGACAACACACACAAGCCCCCCCCCACCAAACACACACCCTCCCCTTCCATACACACAGTATAGATCATGCTGACCACAGAGATCAACACGCCATTGAACTGGCGTGGCGTGCTGCATCAAATACCCATTATTCCCTATGGAGAATGCCTGGCTAGGATTACACTGATAGTCCCCTTTACGACATGCCATACCGTAACCCCCTCCTCCTCCCACCTCCCACCCTCCGCTTCCAGATACTGCTGTCTCAGCTATGGCCCCATCACTCCCTAGCAGCCTCATTCACTCAGATGGGCAATATATTCCATACACTTCCACATTGATGTGCACATTTAATCAATTGTGCAGCGCGCAGGGGTACTGCTCTCAAGATAAAATTATCCTTGTGTGCTTCTGAGTCAATAGGTGCAGGGGGCTCAATTAGTATGTGTGTGTAAATCAGGGTATCATCAGTGTGATAACATGTCGGTAGGGAGGGGGCTCTGAGCCAGATGAAGGCTTGATTAAGTTTGTGAGGAAGGGAGAGAGAGAGAGAGAAGCACAGCATTTCCCTTTTCCCATGTACTCAACATAGCTGCACTGAGAGTCGTTCTCGATGATGGTTTCTCTGCCCTGCTCCTCTCATCTCAGACACAATGCACACATCCCAAGAGCCTCAGCACAGACACAATGACAGGACCAGATTAGGGCCTGAGCCAGCAGCTCATGTAACACTACCACCACTGGGCTGCGAGAGGTAGAGAGAGGGGGGGCTGGATACAGAGGGAGAGAAGAGAGAGAGAATGAGTGAGGAAATACAGAGGAGAGAGAGATGATAATTGGTCTATGATGAATGCAAACACAGAGAAACCAATATTAATTATTAAAATGGGGTTTTGAATATGCTTTTGGTCTCCGTTTCGGAAGCCAAAGCAGCCATTAGCATACAACATAACGAGGCACTTTTATCCAAAGCCACTCACAGTTAGCATATCCAATGGAACGTAATGGCACACATGAGAATCAACCCCACAACCCTGGTGTCGCAAGAGTACAACCACCCCGAAATAACTTCCTGTGTATACAACCCTCTCAGTCGGCCCCTCCGACTCTGACTGTATAGCTCTTTTTCATGGTCCTTCGAGCCGGATAGGAACAGCAAGCAAACCACCTGAATCACACATCACAGTAGCACCCATGTTTGAAGAGAGCATTTAGCATGTATTACCTGTAGTTCTCTTCATATGTATTTACAGTCTACGCGGCTCTGAAGTCTGGTCAACAGATGCTTCGCAGAAGGTGGATTGACATCATTATATATCAGTGTCACTGAACGCTATAATGACTCCACTACCCATAATTCAGCCCTCTGGCTCAGCGGTCCAATGGCCAACAGTGTCCTTTCCAGACATGCTTCATGTTCTTCGACATGGTTATTTATATGGGTTAGCCCACCAGATGGACACACAAACACGCCAACACACAAACAAACATCCTTTCTGACACCCAATACATRCACTTTGGTCAGGCCTTACCCACAGTCCTTGAAATTTACTAAAGCTGATACCCCCAGTAAGACGGAGGATAGAAGTGGAAGGGGGGCCAGGCTGTGGTCTTGTCTGGGCTGCCCAGGATCCGGCCCGGGCCTAGGCCCTGACACTTTCCACACGCTTAATTGGCCTAAATCTGATTAAGTGGCAAGCATCCCAGCTGAGTCGCACGCCCAGAACACATATCACCACCGTAATSACTATTCATRGTCACAGCGTTGACGATTCGTCATCATACGTGCGCCCAGGGGACGCRGGCGGCTGAGGCCGCCCCTGAGTCAGCGGAGAGGGGCATTCTGGGATGGATGACTTCCTGTGACGAAGGCCATGGTCATTCTAATGGGATGATGGAAGAGGGGAAGAGATGGAGGGATGGAATTATGTAGTTGAGAGAGAAGACAGCGCAAANACACACACACACACACACACACACACACACACACACACACACACAGTCTCTGACACCAGTACATCCACTTTGGTCAGGCCTTACCCACAGTCCATGAAATTGACTATAGCTGATACCCCCAGGAAGATGGAGGATAGAAGTGGAGTGGGACCAGGCTGTGGCCTTGTCTGGGCTGGAGTGAGACAAACAGGGCCGAACTTGTCTACCTGCTGCCCAGGATCCGGCCCGGGCCTAAGCCCTGCCACTTTCCACACGCTTAATTGGCCTAAATGTGATTAAGTGGCAAGCATCCCAGCTGAGTCGCAAGCCCAGAAAACACATCACCACCATAATCACTATTCATCGTCACAGCGTTGACTATTCGTCATCATACGTGCGCCCAGGGGACGCCGGCGGCTGAGGCCGTCCTGAGTCAGTGGAGGGGGGCATTCTGGGATGGATGACTTCCTGTGATGAAGGCCGTGGTCATTCTAATGGGATGATGGAACAGGAGGAAGAGATGGAGGGATATAATTATGTAGTTAAGAGAGAGAGAGGGTAAAACAAAGATTGTACAAACTCCCTCCATTCTCCATCCATCAAACCACCACAGCCTCCACTTAGACATAAACCTATTGCTGCATTAGATAAGCACCCTGTGAAGGGAGATTACTATGTACGTGAATGACAGGAGGGAAGGTGAGGATACATCCAGGCAGCCCATCACGGGATATGTTTCAAATGGCACCCTATTCCCATTATAGTGCACTACTTTTGACCAGAACCAGGCACCATAGAGATCTGGTCAAAAGTAGTGCACTACATAGTGAATAGGGGCTATTTGCTACGCAACCTCTACAGATAGGCATCAGAAGCATATTTCTCAGCAGTGACTGTCATGTCGCCATTGAGGAGAAGGTCACAGTGAGCGTATATGAATTGCAAATTCACGCCCACAGCTGTTGAGGCCGGTGTGTTGGGCGCACAGGAGCAGCGTGAAGAGCAATCTGAAACATGGCGCCGCGCTGCGGGAGAGGCCCTGACATATGCACTCAGTCTATTCTCTTTCTCTTGGATGTGTGTTGAGAGGTGGGGAGAGAGACAGTGTGTGTGTGTGTGTGTGTCTGTGTCAGAATGTGTCTTCCTCTAGTGGTCTTGTTCATTCATTGTTTAACACACACTCCTTCGTTCTGCCTCAGAACACACACGTCCACATGGCACTTGTCACAACAATGTCTAAATCAATACCTCAGTGTGGTTTTACCTCAGTACTTTGGATTTGAATCAGTCAATTACCCCTAATGCACCTCTCTGACAGGACTGTGTTCAACTTCCACCATTTCTCTCTTTGTACTTTTGTCCTCACATTTATTCACTGTTTATTGATATTACAGAACCATTTCATGAAGAGCAAATGCATACTTTCCATTCCTCTCTTTTGAAACTGTCAGGCCTTGTAAATCTTAAGAGCCCTATTAAAAGAATCTGCCTAATGTCGAAGCTGAATAGACGTCTCAACAACCAATTATGCTTGTGTTCGTGAGCTCACGTCCTCATAAAAGCCTTAACATTGCCCTTTTAAAAAGGGCAGACAGACAGGAAAGGACAGGGGGACACATTTTGTTGTAACACCGTCACGCAAAACTTAATTACACACACCGCTACACAAGTTGACACACCCAGGGAAGGAACGAGAATTAGGAGGAGGGGTGTGAAAATTATTCATAACCTCTCGAAAGATTACAAGACGTGAAAAGAGGGGCCTAAATTTGTGCTGGGTTGAAGTTTAACAACACAGGAGGGGAGTGAGGGAAGCAGGAGAAAGAAGGAGAGCTGAGCCCAGAGCACATTAAAGGAAGAAATAGAACTGGGGATGGAGGGAAACAGGAGAAGTTATGTTTGCTTGGAGAGCAACAGTGGAGGTGGATAGACGGCAATAAAAAAAACATCACTCTTAGCGAGGGAGAAAGGGAGAGAGAGACTTGGGTGGAGGGCCGAAAGGGGAGAGGGAACAAAAATGAAAGCGAGAACAGGGAGAACAAGAGAGAGATGAGGAAAATGAGAGTGAGCGAGAGACAGAGTTCTAGAACGAGAGAGAGAAAGAGAGACAGAACAAGAGAGTAATGGACTGGGGGAGGGAGCTGGCCCTGGGACTGTAAATCCCCAGAAACATGAGAGGAGGTAAACAAAGCATTAGCCGGCCCTGCTCTCCTCACCTCTCCTCCTCCCATTGTGACATCCAGCCATTACACGCAGCAGGAGGATGGGGCAGAAACTGCACAGTAACACCAACTGCACAGTAACACCAACTGCACAGTAACACCAACTGGACCACTAACTGCACTATAATACCAACTGCACTGTAACACTAACTGCACTGTAACACTAACTGCACTGTAACACTAACTGCACTGTAACACTAACTGCACTGTAACACTAACTGCACTGTTTTACTAAATGCACTGTACATAACTGCAGCTGCTACCATAACTGCACTGTAACACTAATGCACTGTCCTAAGTGACCGACTTTAACCTAACTGCACTGTACCACTAACTGCACTGTAATACTAACTGCTCTGTAACACTAACTGTACTGTAACACTAAACTGTACTGTAATACTAACTGCACTGTAATACAACTGAACTGAACACTAACTGCCTGTAACACTGCCCTGTACACTACTGCACTGTACCACTAACTGCACTGGTAACACTAACTGCACTTGTAATTACTAACTGTACTGTAATACTAACTGTAACTACTAACTGTACTGGTAATCTCACTGATCACTAACTGTATTGTAAAACTAACTGTACTACTAACTGCACTGTACCACTAACTGCATTAACACTAACTGCACTGTAATACTACTGATCTGTAATGACTAACTGTACTGTAATACTAACTGATCCCTAACTGTACTGTAATCTAACTGACACTACTGTAACAAATTAACTGTACGTACTAACTTACTTAATATCAGTGTACATACTGATGGTACCACTACTGACTGAAATACTCACTGTAAATACTAACTGTACTTAATACTAAGTGTACTTATGTTACTGTAATACTACTGAATCCCACTAATCTGTATTGTAAATTTATCTGTATTGTAAACTATGCCTGTAACTGAAACTAGTGAGCTGACTGTACACTAACTGCACTGTAATACTAACGTGGTACTAACTACTTGTATGTTAATACACTGATTTCCACTAACTTATTGTAATACTAATGAAAACCAACTACTGAGAATTGTAAATACTCTGTACAACTAACTGTAATTGTAAATATTATCCTGTACTGTAATTACTAATGTATTGTAATACTAACTTGTTATTGTAATACTAAGAACCAGCTAATCTGTATTTGGCTAATCATAACTGAAACATAATCACTGGTATTGGTAATACTAACTGTAACCGACTACTGTACTGTATATACTAACTGTTACTGAATTAAAACTAGGAATGTACTGTAATACTAACTGGTATTGTATAAACTAACTGACCACACTAACTGTATTTGTACTACTAACACTGTACTGGTATAACTAACTGAACCACTAACTGTAATTGTATACAATTGTACCCGACTAGACTGCAACTGTTAATAACTAATTGATACACTAACTGTACTGTACTCTAACTTAATTGTTAATAAACTACATGAATAAAAAAAAAGACTAACTGTACTCTGTACTATTAACGTAACTGTATAAAATGCTAGCTGCTAAACACTAACCTGTATTATAATACTAACTGTACTCACATCTAAACTGTAACTGTAATACCTAGCCTGTCCACTAACTGTAATTATACATACTGTAACATGTTGGTACTACCATAACTGTACTGTATATAACTGAACCTGAAACCACATAACAGTACTGTAACCACTAAACTGTAACTGAATAATACTACTGTACGCACTAACTGTTTGTAATACTAAAACTGAACCACTAATGTAACCGTAATACTAATGTACCATAACTGTATTGTAATACTAAACTGTCATTGTATATCTAACTGTATCCATAACTGTATTGTAATATTTAACTGTACTAGTATATACTAACTGTATTGTATATTAATCTGTAAACCTGACTGAAACTGTAATTTTGTAAATACTAATAACACTATACTCTGTAATTGTAATCTACGTGTAGACCCATAACTGTAGTTGTACATTACTAACTGTAGAAACCCACCTAACTGTATTGTAATACTTAACTGTGTAAAACCATTAAACTGTATTGTAATATTAAAGTGTACTGTAATACACTGTGTAATTGATTGTATATTTAACTGTAGACTCACTTAACTGTATTGTATACTACCGTGTATTGAAATATACTGTAACCAACTATAACTGTATTGTTATAACTTAACGTGTATTGTAATAGAAGCTAACTCTGTAGTAGCCCAGATAACTGTATTGTAATAGCTTAACTGTC
>NC_036838.1:7376516-7382227 GCF_002910315.2 Salvelinus sp. IW2-2015 | reverse complement strand
TCAAGCATGACCTATGGCGGTGACCTCAGCATGAACCTATGGCCGGTGACCTCAGCATGAACCTGATGGCGGTGACCTCAGCATGAACCAATGGCGGTTGACCTCAGCATGAACCTATGGCGGTGACCTCAGCATGAACCTATGGCGGTGTACCTCAGCATGAACCTATGGCGGTGACCTCAGCATGAACCTATGGCGGTGACCTCAGCATGAACCTGGGAGCTAAGCCAGACTAAAGGCAACTGGGTCACAAAATTATTGTTGTTTACTATGCTGCTATGCTGTAGGGAGATTTAATCATTGTGGAAATTGGAATATTTTGAATTTACAACTGTCATGCACACAACTCTCTTCATATTTAGTCATACAATTAAACTCTAAGGGCTGGGTTCCCAGAATCAGATTAGACTAAGTCTAGTCCTGGACTAAAACGCAAACTCAATTGCGATTCTCCGTTGGGCATCTTTTGAATCCAGGACTAAGCTTGATTTGTGTTAGCCAAAACATGACCGAAATACTCTGCATTAGGCAACGAGTGAATTAATAAAATAAGTAGCTAAGGCTTTTGAAAATATATTACTGTCGTTAAGTAAGTTTATGAGCTTATTCATTCTGCAAAATCATTGCCATTTCTTTCGTAAAAACAGTAGGATAAATAGACATGTAGGTTGAGTCCATTCCATTCTCCTTTTCGTTCTCATTTTCATTCAAGAGCTTTGTCAAAACGGACCAGTCAGTCAATGTGTCTTGCAGTCGGATCAGGTAGCACACAATGAAGCCCAATGATGTCATTGACAATGAAATCCGATAAAAGTAAAAATAGAATGAGTGAATTTATTAAACGGAAAGGACATTCTGTTTGACTTTCTACTCAATGACGCAAACGTTGCTGAACCCATTTACCTCAGAGAAATGTAGTAGCATTACATTCCTGTCGCCCGCTGCCTCTGCATCTTTAAACAAAAAGCGCTTGATTTACGAGGACAATGCTCCGGTCGCTTAGTGGGACACAAAGTCCCATTAAAAAGCCATAAAGCATTGTGAGGACCAGCGTGTCCACTGTGTCACAGGGACACTCTGATACCTGCTGCATTGGGATTACACTAGACAATGCTGTCCTGTCTTCTCAGTCTCACTTTCCTTTCCTCCACTGTCTTTCACCATCTCTCTCTCTTCCCCGTTCATTTTTCATTCAAACCTATTCACCGTCTCTTTTCCCTTCTCTTGTCCTCCGGTTCTTTCATTCTCTTTTTCTCTCCGCTTCCACTCTCTCCACCATTATCTCGCTTTCCCCTCATTCTCCTTCACCGTTGATTCATTCTGAATTCTCTGCCTCTCATGTTCTCTCCTTATTTCATTCTCTTTCTCTCTCCTCCTCCACTCTCATTTATTCTCATTCTCACATCCATTCCCTCTTTCTTTCTCAGCCACTCTTTCCTTCTAGTTTGCTCCTCTGGCAATTGTCATCAGGGAGCTCATTTTATCTCTCACCATGGAGGATAATGGCAGCTGAATAGCAGCTCTGTGTTCCCCAGTGGAGAGAGGGGGACAGTGGGACACTCGCGCGAGTCTCCTGTTTCACACCTGAGACCTATCTGTCCTCGCTAGAGAGAAAAACCTGGTTTGTGTGTGTTTGAAAGAAAGAAAGAGAAAGAAGAGAGAGAGAACGAGGGGGTGGGGGAGTGTGTATGTTTGTATGTGTGTGTGTGTTTTTGTGTGTGTGTGTTTTTGTGTGTACTGTAAAGTGGTTTATATGTGTGTGTGAGTCCGTAGCACTTTTCCCACAGGGTTTAAGCCATACCTTGAAATCCCATGTACTGTGCACCACTGAAAACATAGCGTGATGGGGCTTGGACACCACAACATAAAGGAAACATCATGATGGGGCTTGGACACCACAACATAAGGGAAACATCGTGATGGGGCTTGGACACCACAGCGTAAGGGAAACATCGTGATAGGGGCTTGGACACCACAACATAAGGGAAACATCATGATGGGGCTTGGACACCACAACATAAGGGAAACATCATGATGGGGCTTGGACACCACAACATAAGAGAAACATCATGTGAGTCTTTTCAAGAGCGGGCCAAAGGTGGTCAAGGACATAGATGTCAGGAAGCATTTGTATATCTCACCTTGCATGTTCTCTCTCGCTTTCGCTGTCTCTCTCTCCACTATCTCTGTTGTGAGAGCGGAATACAGAGCCGAACAAACAAGTGACCAAACTGCTATTTTAACTCCCCTGTGTGTCACTGTGGTCAGCGCTAAGCTACATCATTCACCCCTGCTATTGGATTCAGAGGTGTCACCAATGAGGCAGTGGAAATGTTAGCACAAACAGCCACAGAAAACAGTGACGAAAAGTACACCACGACAGCAACCTGAGATACCCTGGTGTTGTGTCAAATTCATGCCGCTTACAGACAACAGCCACACACGAAGTACCATAAGGCAGGAAAGAAACAGTGACGACATACTGCAAGAGATCTTGTCAAAATCATGGGTCTCACTTTGCACCCACAGAGTTCCACCACTTTCTCTTGTTCCCCTGCCCCTTTAGCCTTAACTCTCTCCCTTCCCTCTCCCTCCCTCTCCCCCCCCTCCCTCCCTCTCTCCCCTCCCTCTCTTCCCCTCTCCACACACTCACAATTCTTGAACTGTTTCCGTCAGGTTTGCCAGTACTTTACAGACGGAGACGTCAGAAACATCATAATCCGCAGCGTGCCATAACATCTTCATAACACCACTCTGGCCTTCATTTAGGGGGGCTGCATGCCAAATGGCAACCTTTTCCCTACATAGTGGACAACTTTTTGACCAGAACCCTATGAGCCCTGGTCAAAAGCAGTGCSCTATATAGGGAATAGGGTGATATTTGGGACGCAGTCTTAAGTGGCTGGTGGGGAGGGAGCAACACTAAAGAACTCTGTCCGCTGAAGACTTACGCTAACCCTGAGGGCGTGCTCAGTGCTGGCGAATGGAAAAACATGACATCATTAAACATGAAATATTACATCATGTGGAGAATTACATACGTAGTGAAGATTCTCACATTGGGAACATCCCTACATGGTGGAGAAGGCTCATCCTCAACACTAAAGATAGTTTATACTGTGCGTAGGTGTGCATGCTTGACTTTGAATTGAGAATGTGTGTTTACGAGGCTGTGTAAGAGTCTGTGTGTATGAATGTGTTTGACAGTGTGTGTGTGTGTGTGTCAGTGCTATAAATTGTGTATGCATAAGTATAAGTGGGTAAGGTCATTGAAGCGCAGCTTTGATGGAAAATCCCCAAGGGTGTTGGTGTGGTGGTTTGTGTGTGGTGTGGTGTGTGTGTGTGTGTGTGTGTGTGGTGTGTGTGGTGTGTGTGTGTTGTGTGTGTGTGTGTGTGTGGTGTGTGTGTTGGTGTGGTGGGTGTGTTGTGGTGTGTGTGTGTGTGTGTGTGACTCAAAGGGCTGTATTAATCAAGGAGAGGTCAGGGGCTGATGCTATTTTTACACGGACAGAAAAATTTATTCTGTCACTCACACACACACACAGTAATCCTACGCACAAATTCTCTCACACACACACACACACTCCTGTCTCTTCTTTCCCACGACCCGCTCTGCCTTACCCTATGAGGTGGTGTAGGTCTAAAACACAGACCGGTGTGGCGGCAGAGTTCCCGCCAGCTACGGTCAACACTCTTGGCCATGACCAGAAACGGCCCTACAATACAACTCTCTCCAGGACCATGATTTATGGTCGGTTGACATTAACGTCCCCCAACGTGATCCCCACCCAGCAGACATGATTTATGGTCTGTTGACATTAACGTCTCACGTGATCCCACCCACTCAGACCGGATTTATGGTTGTTGACATTAACGTCTCCAACGTGATCCCCACCCCAGCAGACATGATTTATGGTCTGGTTGACATTAACGTCTCCCAACGTGATCCCCACCAGCAGACATGATTTATGGTCTGTTGACACTTAACGTCTCCCAACGTGATCCCCACCCAGCAGAATACGATTTATGGTTCTGTTGACATAAGTCTCCCAACGTGATCCCCACCCAGCAGACATGATTTATGGTCTGTTGACATTAACGTCTCCCAACGTGATCCCCACCCAGCAGACATGGTCTATGGTCGTAACATTACAGTAATTGCAATTGCGGTCACTGGTACAGTAATGTACAAAATGTTTGAAACATACTATAACTGTATATTTTTTACATATCTACTAATGATTTATCAAATAATTACATGTCAGTGTGTTTTTATACCTTTCATTAAACATTTACAGATAGTATATTCATATTGTTTTACTAGCAAGCTGTGAATATTACATGCTAGCGACTACACACTTGTAACGAACACATTGCTTACACGTTTTACAAGAGTTCAACAGGTTTCTCAACAAATGATCATGCCCAACGGCGCCCAGCCTACGTTCCTCCTCTTACGTAGTGTAATCCTCTCCATTCAATTCTACCTTGTTCTATCTTATTTGATGTACAAACACAGCATTCACATACGCCCAATAATACTTTTCCCCCCACAAAAAAAAACCATCAACAAAAAAACGTTGTGTATTGTATGAACGGGCCATTTAGATAGCAACACATTGAACTCAGTCAGAGCTGTGACTGGTGGTTACCTCTTATGACGAGTGTGTGCGTGTGTGTGTATGGTGTGTATGGTGTGTGTATGGCAACATGATTAGGCAGTGATAACTCACCTTGGGTCTCTAATGATACGAAGAGATATATGATACATGAGAAAGGGCTCAGGCACACAGGCATGTACCTTGGGATTCTTAACCTTTTCACGTGTGAGTTCCAAATATCTCTAACGGTCGCCCCCAGCGCGAGTTTCTTTATGAGAGGGATGTCAGAATGCACTCGCTGTTCTAAAATGGGATGGTTACGCAACAGGACAGCTAGCCTATAGATAATTAGCAGGCAGTATGTTTCAACAGTTTGAAATGAGGTATGTTCCGCCTCCTCATTAATTCACATAGAAGTAGCCCATTTCACTGTTGCAGACAATTTATGTTTGAGGCTGTACTGAGTCTGACAAACTTCTCTCTTCGAGGAGAGCCCAAGCACTTCCCCAGTGTTTCCGCAGTTCAAGTATGCAGACATTTGCGCAGTCTTGCACGAATGTTTTCCCCTGGCACATTTTCTGCATGGCGCTTGCAATACCTTCATTGTTGTTTTTCTTACAAATAGCTAATAACTTTGGACAAATGTGCGCGTTCCTATCAAAGTAAGTGCCTTATTTTCTGTATATCGTGTTGTCGTTTCTACTGTAGCATAACATATATACTGTTTTATTCACGTTTTCAAGTGCTGGTGACAAATCATGCATTACATACAGTGGGGAGAACAAGTATTTGATACACTGCCGATTTTGCAGGTTTTCCTACTTACAAAGCATGTAGACGTCTGTTATTTTTATCATAGGTACACTTCAACTGTGAGAGACGGAATCTAAAACAAAAATCCAGAAAATCACATTGTATGATTTTTAAGTAATTAATTTGCATTTTATTGCATGACATAAGTATTGGATCACGCTGACCAACCAGTAAGAATTCCGGCTCTCACAGACTTGTTAGTTTTTTTCTTTAAGAAGCCCTCCTTGTTCTCCCACTCATTACCTGTATTACTGGCACCTGGTTTGAACTCGTTACCTTGTTAAAGACACCTGTCCA
>NC_036838.1:7284384-7376356 GCF_002910315.2 Salvelinus sp. IW2-2015 | reverse complement strand
GGGCATCAATGATCATGAGGAAGGTGAGGGATCAGCAAGAACTACCACGGCGCAGGAACCTGGTCAATGACCTGAGAGAGCTTGGGACCACAGCACTCAAAGAAAACCATTAGATAACACCACTACGGCCGTCATTGGCATTAAAATCCTGCAGCGCACGGCAAAGGTCCCCCTGCTCAAGCCAGCGCATGTCCCAGGCCCGTCTGAAGTTTGCCAATGACCATCTGATTGATCCAGAGGAGGAATGGAGAAGGGTCATGTGGTCTATGAGACCAAAAAATATAGCTTTTTGCGTCTAAACTCCACTCGCCGTGGTTTGGAGAAAGAAGGATGGAGTACAACCCCAAGAACACCATCCAACCGAAGCAGTGGGAGTGGCGAAACATCATTCTTTGGGATGCTTTTCTGCAAAGGGACAGGGCGACTGCACCGTATTGAGGGGAGGATGGATGGGGCCATGTATCGCGAGATCTTGGCCAACAACCTCCTTCCCTCAGTAAGAGCATTGAAGATGGGTCGTGGCTGGGCTTCCAGCATGACAACGACCCAAAACACACAGCCAGGGCAACTAAGGAGTGGCTCCGTAAGAAGCATCTCAAGGTCCTGGAGTGGCCTAGCCAGTCTCCAGACCTGAACCCATAGAAAATCTTTGGAGGAGCTGAAAGTCCGTATTGCCCAGCGACAGCCCGAAACCTGAAGGATCTGGAGAAGGTCTGTATGGAGGAGTGGGCCAAAATCCCTGCTGCAGTGTGTGCAAACCTGGTCAAGAACTACAGGAAACGTARGATCTCTGTAATTGCAAACAAAGGTTTCTGTACCAAATATTAAGTTCTGCTTTTCTGATGTATCAAATACTTATGTCATGCAATAAAATGCAAATTGTTTACTTAAAAATCATACAATGTGATTTTCTGGATTTTTGTTTTAGATTCTGTCTCTCACAGTTGAAGTGTACCTATGGTAAAAATTACAGACCTCTACATGCTTTGTAAGTAGGAAAACCTGCAAAATCAGCAGTGTATCAAATACTTGTTCTCCCCACTGTATGTGTGTAAAATACTTTTTGAACTATGTGTGGCGCCGTGTTTGTTGACAGTGTAAAATGCATTCTGGGTATCACGTAAACGTCTGTCAGACCAAAGATGTTATAACAAAATGAGGTGAAGGGATGGTTCACTCATCGTTCGAGTAAACTTCTGGAAGTGAATGAAGGGAAGTGAATGATGGTAGAAGACACACCCTTCAACATGCATACTGCAAACAGACCTAAGTCATCTTGTCTCCTCTTCTTATGTTTGGATGACGAAAAAAAAAATGGTCGAGCGCACAGACTACCCATCATCGGATTACTTTCAATTTTTAGAAAGTGTTTTACTCAATTATCTCGATCAATGGTGAGCTCACCCGTGATGTGGTGAATTGTAAATAGTAATTGCTATTAGCTAATATGTCTAATGTAGCCTACATTTTCCAGTTTGGATAATTGTGTTATGCCGTCTCTACTTCTGTGAATGTCTGAACACTGCATCCAACAATAAACTGGTCACATTCAGAACATAACGTTGTAAGGACTGTGTTTGTGCAAAAAAAATTGGTGAAAAAAAGTGTGACCAGATCAAAAACACTGACTGTTGCGTGATTCGAAACTGGACGTTCTAAATAAGCGTTCTAATCACACCGGTTTGAGCATACTCTGCAGGGACCACTGTAGAATGATCACACCCGTGGTTCGTACGTGTAAAACGTTTAAAGGGATTCTTCGGGATTTTGGCAATGAGTCCCTTTATCTACTTCCCCAGAGTCAGATTAACTCGTGGATACTATTTTTATGTCTCTGCATTCAGTTTGAAGGAAGTTGCTAACTAGCGCAATTGCTGCAGATACCTGTAGACTTCCAGTCATTTTGCTAACGCTAGTTAGCATTGGCTCACGAAATTAGCTCCAACTTCCTCTCTTTGATACTGGACATAGAGACATAAAAATGGAATCCACAATACCATGGTATCTAACTCTGGGGAAGTAGATAAAGTTCCTCATTGCCAAAATCCTGAAGTATCCCTTTAACTTCTTGTGGCTGCAGGGGCAGTATTGAGTAGCTTGGATGAAAGGTGCTCAGAGGTGCCCAGAGTAAACTGCCTGCTCCTCAGTCCCAGTTGCTAATATATGCATATTATTATTAGTATTGGATAGAAAACACTCTGAAGTTTCTAAAACTGTTTGAATGATGTCTGTGAGTATAACAGAACTCATATGGCAGGCAAAAAATTGCTGTGTTTTTCTGTGATTTTGCGGTGACCTAACATAATCGTTTGTGGTGCTTTCGCTGTAAAGCCTTTTTGAAATCGGACACTGTGGTGGGATTAACAAGAAGTGTATCTTTAAAATGGTGTGAAATACTTGTATGCTTGAGGAATTTTAATTATGACATTTCTGTTGTTTGAATTTGTCGCCCTGCACTTTCACTGGCTGTTGTCATATCGATCCCGTTAACGGGATTGCAGCCCTAAGAAGTTAACTTCTTAGATAGGTGTGTGTGTGTGTGTGTACCACTGACGCTGGAACACCATAGAACTCATTCATTATTGCTGAGTCTAGGCTGTCTTATGTTCTAGCCATGTTGCGCTAGACTCTGGCTTGTTATGCAACTGTCACCCTCCCTCCCTTTCACCATCCTCCTTTATTTCTCCTCCTTACCCTTACTTACTCTCTCTACCTCCCTCTCTCCCTGCCTCTGCCTTTCCCTCTCACCCACTACTTCACTGTCTCACTTCATCCCTCGACATACAATACCTTCTTCCCTGCCTCACTTCATCTCATTTTCACTCTCCCTTCCCCCCCCCACCCATCCCAAACCCCTGCAGTGACATTTTATACTGTTACCATGAGCTGCACTTTGCTTCTATTAACATAACTTTGCATTGGATAGGCAAAACTAAGCGAGTCATCCTAACACATGGATACACATCGCTTATAGTCACAATCCTGACCATTGGCAGGGAAAATCTTAAACCTGACCTTAGGGGGGAAGAATAAAGTTGGCCTGAGACCTATCACTGCAAGCAGCTATACTGGAGGCCATTTTATGGGGCTCAATATCTACCACAACATTAAAATGGCCTGAGCCAGAGTGAGCTGTCCTGTGGACCAAGGCCAAGATCACTGACATAAAAAGCCTCAATTATTTATTTACCTTTCCCTGTCTTCCCCTCTCTCTCTTTCCCTCGTAATGGCATCCTGGCGTTTTACAACCTGGATTTTATTGAAAAGCCAAGAGATTAAATTAATAAGCCGTGGTCATTACGGCTAACAAGTGGGCGACCTTGATACATGCTAATGACTAGATAATGAGTCTTTTAAAGGGGAGGTAAGGAAAAAAAGCTATGAATTAAAGAGGAGAGAGAATTAAATACTTTAGTAACTTTTGGCCAGGTAGCCGAGAGTTCGACCTTGCTTAGCCTCTTTGACGCTAGGAGTTAGCGTGTTGGCCGCTAACTGCTAAAAACATTAGCCATTAAGAATCCTCTTTTCACTTCCTGGTTTAGGCCAACCAATGAGAGTTTGTGGTAGAGAGCGGTGACATGTTGGTGACCATGATGGTTAGCCGGCGTGTGTGTATCTGTGTGAATGTTGGGGTTATCCGCTGACAGTGCTTCCCTGCACAGTGATGATGGGCTGCGTCATGTGGCCGTTGGATGCTTTCCATTAAACAGAAACGAGGGGTGGGACACTCACTCATTGACTCACAGACACAGTGTGTGTGTGTGTGTGTGTGTGGGGGGTAGGGAGGGCTTGTTCAAAATAGTCTTATCCTAATGCATTAAAAAGTGCCCAGTCTTTCTTTAGTGCCTCCGACATTCCCTACGGATGTGCAGGGAAATCCCAGCAGTTTCCCTTCGCTGAGAATGGGTGAAACCGTTAAGGAAAAAACAGAAATAGGTGAGGTCTTTAGAGGGGAACTGGGTCAAAGGGCAAGAGTTCACCTCCCCATCTGGGAACTCACGCTGGGAAGAACAGAGACAGAACAAATATGTCAACCTTCCCGTCACTAGAACATTCTTCCCTTGGGAAGAACATAAAAAAGTCAATCCCGGGTGGCATGGCTATGATAACGAGAGTAGGCCTATTTTTTGCAGTAACCTCTTTGGCGTTCTATGGTTTTAGATGTCTAGATTCCGTATTGTCTGAAATCCTCTTTTCAATCAAAATATGGTAACGGGAAATAAAAGGGCTTTGGTAGGCTAGAATTTGGTCACTGGAGTGACCGTTGTCATGGGGACATAACGATTACCCGGGTTGCCAACAACACCAGAGTGTCAGAACAGAAAACAAGTGCTACTTTAAGTACAATTGAAACCGACCCTGAATACACACAAGTGACACTAAAAAGTGACACAGAACTGTTCTGAGTTCAGAATGGTTCCGATGGAGTCACTCTTAGGTGATTCTAAGAACTGGTCTGAGTTCAGTCAATGGATGACAAGTTTAAGCCTGTACCTCTCTCTGACACAGCAAATCTATCATCGCAGGCCCACAAATGAGGCTAAGGCTAATTTGCCAATTAGCGCATACGGTCATTAAATTAATCTCTGGAGTATACTGTTACTGATGCAGAGAGGAAATTGTTTCCCCTGAAAAGCCAAGGACTGAATCAATAGCAACAATCTAAACATCAAAATGAGCCACTGGCCTAGACTGAGAGGATCCATACGGTTTAAATGCAATCATCAATTTCCACATCTGACCAAAGAACACATGGCAGAAATATGACACTGAAAAAAAATATCAAAATGTGTTGTACCCAGACTGAAAACAGTGCCTTATTCATCTCTCCTTCGACAACAGACAGACAGAGAAAGAGAGAGCTCCTCAGCCGAAAACGACAAGAACCACATGAAAGGAATGAAATACCATCTAAATTGTCCAATTTTAGTTTTCGAAAGAAATGAGGCAGCAATCAATTTCCTTTTCCCAAAATCGACCGCGTGTGTGAAGTTAAGGGATGGCAAATTGATACAATGACTTCAGTGCTGGAGACAGATGAGGGATGCGATAGACGTCCAGTGTCATCTCATTTCAGGGCCCATTACCTTGCACAGCTCATTATCAAACAACTCCACCATTCACATTCACACACATTCAGCTCCGCGCACACACACACACAAACATGCACAGGCATACATGCAAGCACACACATGCAAGTGCACACACACACGCACGCACAGCGCTAGAACCATACACCCCCCCCAGCCAGCAAATTAGTGACAGTGAGCTTGAGTATGTCAAGAATGCCAAGCAGCTGGATTCCCTTGTGAAATTCCTCATGTGCTCTCTGTCAGTTTCAGTCACATGCATTCTGTGGGCCACCCCGTATGTGCAACTGGCCAGCTGCATAGCCAGAATGGCTGCGGAGAGGAGTTGGTTAGTGGAGTAATACTACTCTTTCAGCTCTACCTGCACCAATCGATACACCACCTCAGCCTCAATCACAGCTGCCCTACGGAGCCTGGAGTAGAAACTATGGTGGTAGAACTGTCAGACCTCTGATGAATCTGTAACCGGCGGTGTGTGTGTGTGTGTGTGTGTGTGTGTGTGTGTGTGTGTGTGTGTGTGCCACGATCAGCACCCAGATAATGAGATGAGCGAGATGCAAGACTTCGCTCTCACACAGTCGCACACAGTATCCGCGCATGTGCACGGGTTTCGCTTCACGCCGTTCACACCGTGGTAGCCACGGGACCCAAAACAGCGGAGAAGTTTAGCCTCAGCGCTCTTAGTTGTTGTGTAAATTCACCCACTATGATGTTTACTTTCTGCATCCGTGTCATATCGCTGAGTCTACCTTTAATACGCATGTGTGAATTGTAAATGTTTTTTTCCCCTTCATATCCCACTCTCGGCCAGGGTCTACCATTAACAATGGCGACCCTGAAGGAATAAGTGCATTGCTCAAGGACACAGAGGATTCGAACGAGCCACCTTACATGCTTACATGACGTGTGTTTTCTCCTAGGACATCAGTTGCCTCTGTGGAAGGACTATGACTCATTGATTTTGGCTGTGGTCTCAGTTAACAACATGCTAGTACGTCCACTATGGGGCACGTAACACTGTAGGAGGCTTGACAGTGAGCTGAGTCACAATTTATTGTATTCAATTGGGTCGGGATGGGTATCATTTAGGCTTTCAGTGTGTGTGTGTGTGTGTGTGTGTGTGTATGTGTGTGTGTGTGTGCTTGCATGCATGGTGTAACATTTGGGTGGGATTGAGTGTGTGTGTGCAGGGTGTATTTTGTACACAGATCCCTCAGCTGTCCAGAGTGAAAACTGATGCGAGATCCTCAACAATTTACGCTGTTTCCTCTTGAGAAGACTGGCCACATAGCATGACTGACACAAGTGGACCATTCACTCTGAAAAAGTATTGTAGAGCTTCCTCTCCTTGCCTCCTTTCCTCCATGACCAATGATCTGAAACCACTGATTCTCTCCTCTTAGCTCAATCCCCCTCTTCCTCTCTTTCTTCCTCCTCCTTTCCTCACAGATCCGTGGAGTTCCATTCTCACACAGCCATTTTCCTTCACCTTTACACTGTGTGTGTGTGTGTGTGTGTGTGTGTGTGTGTGGTGTCGTGGTGTGTGTTGTGGTGGTGTGGTTGTGTGTGTGTTGTTGTATACACACGTGTATGTTTTGGCCTTGCCTGTGTGACTACATCTAACCCATATAACTCGTAGCCAGGCGGTCCACTGCCCTGCATGCAGTACATCACTGGGGCCGAGCTCCCTGCCATCCATGACCTCTATATCACGTGGTGTGAAAATTGTTAAAGACTCCAGCCACCCAAGTCATAGACTGTTCTCTCTGCTTCCTGCACGGCAAGCGGGTGCCGGGACTACAAGTAACACCAACAGGCTCCTAGAAGCTTCTATCCCCAAGCCATTAGACTGCTAAATAGCGAACAAAATGGCTACACAGACTATTTGCATTGACCCTCCTATTTCATTTTAGACTTTGCACTGACTCTAGGCTCACACACACACACACATACACACTGATTCAAATCACCTTTTTTAACTAGGCAAGTCAGTTAAAAACAAATTATTATACAATGACGGCCTACACCGGCCAAACTGGACGCACCCTATGGGAATCCAATCACACGGCCGAAGTGATTCAGCCTGGATTTGACACAGGGACTGAGTACGCACGCCTTCAGCTGAGAGCAGTGCCTTAGATACTGCGCCACTCGGGTGCCCACATACCTGCTGCTACTCTGTTGTCATAATCCTGATGCTAGTCCTTACCCTATACATATCTAACACCTACCACTCCAGTATCCCCTGCACATTGTAAATATCTAACACTGGTATGCACTGGTTACCTTTAACTGTAACCACTAAGTCTTAAAACATTTCCTGTTGCTCTACAGCTGTCAATGAAATGCTATTTTCTGTAGGACACAAGCACCGCGCACACATACACAGTAGCAGTCACACTCGTCTCTCCGGTTAACGTCACGTTTCATCATTTCCTTTTCCTGTTTGTGATTAGCCACAAACACAGAGTGAAACCATGCTCTTCGTGACCCGCTACGGCTCAGAGCTGCCACGGTGTTCTAACTAATATGTGTCCTGCCTTTTCGAATGCTGCATACGGCGAACTGAAGTACGTACTAGACATTACTTCATTCCTCGCTTGCTTCTGGGTTTTTTTATATAAGATGCTTACAAGACATTAGATAAACATTTAGGGTTGAAGTATTTTAAACACATGAAATAACAGTCCCATGCTGCAGCAGGGTGTGTGTGCTGTTCAGGATTTTCTAGAGCCAAAATCTTTTTTCTTTAAAAAAAATTCGATTTTCTGGTTGTACTGTCTAATTAGAATTTCAAACAACATCATGTTGCAATTCAGGTTACAGGAAACAAAATAAAACTATAAAATAAATGTGCACTGAGATCAAATGCAAATATCAGCTTTGTCTCCGTGGGTTTCTCAGAGAGGGAGAGAGAGAGACGAGAGAGAAGAAGAGAGGAGGAGAGAGAGGAGAGAGAAGGAAAGGAGAGAAGAGAGGGAGAAAGCGCACAGGAGGAGAGAGGAGGGGGGAGGAGAGAGATGGAGAGAGGCAGAGCCAGCAAGGAGAGAAGGTCTACCCTCCATTTACTTCTGAAATGACTAGCACTGTGCTCCAGCCCTCCACCTGAAGTCCAGCACTGTGTGTGGGCACAAGCACTGTAACCGCGATTCACCTGTCCTTTACCCCTCTACCGTGGCATCTTAAACATGAAACAGTCCAACCTCTGCCCCTGGCCGTGTTGACAGAGCAAATAAGACTGAAAGGGCTTCTGTTAGGCTAAACGCACCGCATAGGACAGAATGTTTCCAAACACCCAGACAGAGGCTACCGTTAAGCAAAGCAAAACAGATCTCTGAAAAGGACAGGCAGCAAGCAGGTAAAGTAAGTGGATGTAGTAAAAAAATATATTTCAAAAGTGTTTTGAATGAAACACAATTGTCCGACTCTGCTTTCAAGACTGGTTTGATGCATTTTACCAAAACAACACATGCCTTAGTGAGCACTGACCTTGAAATATGTACTTTTGTTAGATTCTATTCAAAACAACAACCGCCGCAGACGACTGCAACTCTAAACAGCCGCCCACTCAACACACACACACACACACACACCATGATTTCCACCCTCATCTAAATGAGGCTACTTCCACAAACACGCCACAAGCCCGCTGGCATCACCACGCCAGGACGCTGTCATCGCCCTCTCGGATAAAACAATGGATCAACCGGAGGGGAGGAAAGTCTGTTTACCGCAAGCCCAAGTACACTGGACCTATTTCCCTTGCATACTTCTAGATGAGTAAACAATAAAACAGACCGCTGGCACCAGTTTAGCGTCCTGGATGTTTGTAGGCTGTTTTAGACTCGCTGTGTAGTGCTGCAGGGTGGGTTCACCCGCACCCACCCGCAATTGCTAATAACCCATCCGCAACTGCCCGACTAGATGTGTGATGAAGTCAATATCTGAGGACCGCACCCGACCCTAAATGTTCCGTACAGTTACCTTTTCTCTCTTGAACATTTATTGAACAATGACATTTATCTTTGAACTTATTGATTTCATATTTAGGCCTATTGAACAGTAGCCTCAAGTTTAGCTGAAACTAAACAAAATGTGAAACAATAAAATAGACCTCTTGTAGGCAGACCGCCTGTGTTGGCTAATAGCCTATACCGGCATATGAATATATTTTTTTTTTAAAGGCCTAGAAAAAAATATATACAACAAATTTTTGAAAATCAAAGTACCCGCTGTCCAGCTATGAGGCTATAATTGCCTACTTTGTCTTCCTTTCTTTTGCAGCACAGAGTAGCGTCCACTGTGTCAGGTTTCAGTGGACTCGCGCACAGTTAGGCCCTAACGTTTAGGCTTATGCACTAACAGCAGATAAACACAATGAAAAACCTGTAGCCTATAGACATGAATTGCACAAGAATACGCCCCCCCCCCCCCCATTGTTTTCTCTTTATTCAACCCGCCCTTCATCCACACAATATTTCATGACCCTAAACCCGCCCGCCCCGGGGATATAACCGCGGCGACGTCGGGTTACTCGCTCATCACTATCGCTGTGGCATGTGTCAATGATGCATTACCGCTGGACATAAAAAGGTAAACATTTATTTTGAGACGAAAACTCACATTTAGAACATCTTAGATCCAGCCCCACTTTAGAGCTAACTGGGTTTACCGTGGAGAAAAAAATAAATACATCTAAAACAAAATGGCAACCATGCTGAGAAAGGAAGTAAGGATACTGATACAGGGTCAGATATTTTTTTGTCCACCCAATGTGTAAGGGTAAGCTCGGGGGTGAGGTAATCTGATCCTAGATCTGTGGTTTAGGGCAAATGCGCAGTGCAGTACAATAACTCAATAACTAAGCATCCAAAAGCTGAGGTAAAGTGGGTGAGACAGAGGCAGCCAGATGTACAAAACAGTCTGCTGATTTTCCATGATGGGGAGCCAATTCAGCGCTTTATGATGCGTCATAAAGCTAAACAAATAGAGCTTCAAAGGAGGCTAGCCATGCTGCGCTAGCACAAACAGATAGGCTATATGGGAGTTCTGTTTGATAGCCAGATTTGAAATAAATCTGTATGACCACTAATGTTTGCATTATGATTGATGTCAAAGCCTCGAGCATGAAAAAAACGGACAATGGTAGTATACTTTTAAAAGGTAGACTCAGCGAAATGACTTTACCATGAGGCGCACCGCAGATATTGTGATGAGCAAGTGATGCAAGACTTCGCTCTCACAGTCACACACAGTATCTGCGCATGTGCACGGGTTCACTTCACGCTGTTACGGTGTGCTAGGTACGGGACCAAAACAGCAGAGAAGTTTAGCTTCGCGCTTCAACGCAATTAGTTGTTGCGGAAATTCACCCACTATGCTGTTGACTTTGTGCATAAAAACAAGCCAACTGTACCCTTCACTCTAAAATAGGGCCTTTAAGCCAAGAGATAAAGTGTACGTAGACTTCTGAGATAGAGGTAAGTCTGTCTATGGTGTTTTACATGGTCTTGGTTGTCTAGTCCTGGGGTGCATTCCAAATGGCAGCCTATTCCTTATTTAAAGCACTACATTTGAGCAAAGCCTTAGTGGGCCCTAGTCAAAAGTAGTGCACTATATACGGAATAGGGTGCCATTTGGAACGCAGTCCTGGTTCCCTTCCCAGGGGTCGACAAGGTGATATGAGGGGCCTGGTTACAGTTACAGTAGCTAGGGCCTTTGGCCAAGAATAATGGAAAGTATTAACAGTGGAATGACTGGGCACACACACACACACACAGACTTCACCTTCAGTGCCCTCTCTCCTATTTGTTCATCGTCATCAAATTAACAATCTTCGTCATCAAATTAGAACAACAAACTCCCTTTGGAACAGTGATGTCACACAGCAGAGGAGAACATAAACTGACGTCCACTAGTAACACAAGGCCCTGCACACAGCTCCCAGTTCCCACTTCCTAAACTGGGGCTTGCGTCATCGATCGCAAACACCGAGCCAAATGTGCTTTTCACACATCTTGACCGGGTCAGGGACAGACGCACATACACACAATCCAAGAACACACACACACTAAGGGCGCAGGCATGCACATACACGCACACACACACACAAACGTTTTCTACATTAGATCAGGTATGTCCAACCTTTGCCAACATCGTGGAATGCCAGTCTACGCAAATAACAGCTGGGCCTTACACTAACCGACCGTGTTGGCATTTAAAAAGGCGAGGGATTCACAATTCACTCATTCAGTCACGCCAGTCAGATATCCTCTGGCCCTCACAAAAATTCCCCTTCAACTCAAACCAGCCAAAAACACATAGAAACCCTCCAAGCACACACACACATGGCTCCAATAAGGGCTTTTTCAGTCTAGTCTCGTTTGTCTCTGACGTCAAAACCCAGACTGACCCACATAAGTAGAACACCCTACTTAAACGTCCTTTGAGGAGGTTGACTCTTGTCCACAATCCCTGTGTGTGTGTCGGTGTGTCCCTACGTGTGTGTGTTTGTGTATCCCTACATGCGAGTGTGTGTGTGGGTGTGTGTGTATTTCTTGGACGGGCTCGGGAGTGATGGCGTCACGGCGTTCGCAGGGGAAGGAAGCGGGGGAAGAGTCTGTTTGGAGAGCAAGCCAGCTCTTATTAATTACCAAGCAAAACATTCCTGGCTTGGAAACCGGCCAGGGAGAGAAGAACCCGGCAGTTATGAAGTCACCAGTCAAAATCCTGAGCTCTCTCTCTCTGAGCTTTCTTTGTCAGTCAGTCTCTCCTTCTCTGTCTGTCTCCATTTGAGCTGGTCTGGATGCGCTTTGTGGGGTTTTGTAACGCTCTTAGAGATTTTGCAACCTTTCTCTCGCTCTCTCTCTTTCCCTCAGTCTCTCACACTCAATTGAATATACTTCATTGACATGAAAGGGAAAACGCTCCCTCTCCCACTCTCAATCGCCTCTCGCTCTCCCGGTCTCCCTCTCTCGTTTCCTCTGACAGCAACAACTTTCAAGAACAAGACGGGGACAGACAGAACAGAACAGACAGGAAGTCAGGACTGATAAATCGGAGACGGGCAAAGTTGAGGATGAGTTCAAAGGAGCCAGCACAAACACACACACACAAACACACAGAAAACACACACTACGACAGAGACAATAGGAGAGTGTAGTAAATATTGACAAAGGATGAGATCCTCTAAAGCCGGCCATTGATCATAGGGGATGTTTTCTATAGTGCTGACTCATGAGTTTTATTTAGCCAGGTTTAAATAGACACACATCCCAGACACACAAGCATACTGCAGAACACAGAGACATGGACACTGATGCCTGGTAGATCAAAGTCCATAAAAAGTGCTTACATGTGAACCATAAGGATGTACACAAGGATCAAACTAGGGTAATCTGATCTAGGCTCTGTGGTTACTGGTTAGGGGCATCTTCTACCTACTCTTCTCCAGAGGGCCCAATGGCTGAGATCCATTGAGGATGTCTAGCAGCCACACAAAATGAAGGGGGAAAGTGAGTGGATTAGCTCCTCTGTACAAGTTAAATGGGTGTGGGGGGCTGAGGGTGTTGGTGGGCTCCACAGCTGTGTACCCAATGCCACCCTGCAACCCCTAATAAGAGGGAGTGATGTGGGCAGCGAGAGATGTGTCCAAACCCCTCCATTGGATCATAATTACAGCCCTGTGTGTGTCCGTACATGTATATGTGTGTGCCTGTGTGTGCATCCACTGCCCACACACACTTGCCACAAAGCAGGTGGGGGGGGATGATGATGGGGTGGTGGCGAGACCCAGCTGACATCTGCAGAGAGAGAGTCTGGGAGGGAGGCTAGCTAGCCTGTCACTGAGGTAGTCACGACAACGCTCACACAGCGGAGAGCTGGGCTGTAATCAAGCAGAAGGGGGAGGGGTCAACGCCCCCTGAGCATGCTGGGCAGGGAGCCAAGGGCTTTAAATACCAGCGTCTCCCAGGAGGGAATAAATTGTCCAAAAACTATACATTTGGGGTCAGAGAGCACCGGGAAACTGCACCGAATAATCAATGTTTAATGAGTCATCATGCTGTGTCAATACACTGGTACATCAGGACCTCTATATTAGATCACATTATCATTCCAACCTGCAACCCTGCATCTGTCATATAATATAACATGTCATGTTTATACGTACAGACATTAGTAAATTGGAATCGTAACACAAAGCAGCTCAAAACAAGACGGCCCACGTAGAGGAGCTGAGAGGCGCTTTAGAAGACTTAACTTGTGCGTCACAAAGCATTGAGGTCTTTTCCCGTGGCTCTGTGAATGTTTGTCGAGTGATTTGGATCTCAAATGCTATCGAGCAGGGAACCGCACACCACAGATTACAGTCTTATCACTGTGTGTGAGTGTGTGTGTGTGTGAGAGAGAGTGAGTGAGAGTGTGTATATGCGTGCGTGCGGTCAACTGGAATGAGGTAACTAATCCAGTGGGTTTGAAAGTCTAAAGACCGGTCTTTGTCGAGATAGCAGCAACAAGAGTTTTTAACTGTAGTCTTTGGCCATTCACTGTGATCTCAGACGGAGTTAAGGGCAGGTTTGCTGAGGCACGTTCAAAAACTCTGCTCAAACAATATCAGTGACCACATAAAAAAACCATGTGAGGGCAACAATCTCTACTCTATAACTACAACCCTTCCACGTCATAGTCATCACCGTCATCACCGTCATCACCGTCCCGTATGTCTGGTGGGTGTGTTCAGTGAGTGAGTGTCTGTCTGTGTGTCTGTGTGTGTCTGTTTGTCGGTACTATAAGTCAGTCTACTTAGGCTGCCTGTCCTGTCTGGCATTATGTCCCCTTGTCTCTTCTCCAGCCCAGTCTGAAGCGGTCCTATTGTGTGAGGGCATTGCGAGGGGCAGCATGACTCTAATTTGAGTTGTGAATGCGCCTCATTGATGACCTCTCGCAGTCTATTTAAGCAGTTGCAGCACCTGTTTGCCTTTCCAGGGCAGTAA
This sequence comes from Salvelinus sp. IW2-2015, assembly GCF_002910315.2. Lineage (NCBI taxonomy): Eukaryota > Metazoa > Chordata > Actinopteri > Salmoniformes > Salmonidae > Salvelinus > Salvelinus sp. IW2-2015. The sequence continues at coordinate 7,362,273 of NC_036838.1, read as the reverse complement.
AGAGTTAAGAGGTCAAACTCTCTAACCCCAATGTTGTCAGTCCGGGCCTTTGTCTCTCTTGTCTGCGAGTGTGTGTGTGTGTGTGTGTGTGTGTGTGTGTGTGTGTGTGTGTGTGTGTGTGTGTGTGTGTGTGTGTGTGTGTGTGTGTGTGTGTGTGTGTGTGTGTGTGTACGAGCAAGCAAGTGTATGCATGTGCATACGTGCATGTGTCCTGAATTAGACTGACCGAATGAATTGGGTTTTAATTGGGTTTGAGTTTTAATGAGCATGTTCTACCCAAACATGTTCTACCTGTCAATCATGATTCCACTCAAAGCTGCCCACCAACTAATCAACCAACCACCACCTCCTGTCATCCATGGCCTCATTCACTCCTAACAAGCCATGATATACACATCATACTAATAGGGGATCTTCATTCATTAACTTTGTAAAAAGCCTCAATGAGAGGCTCAATGGGAAGCGCAATGAAAGGCTCAATCAAGGCACAATCTAGGCCCAATGCCATCTGGGCAATGCTAAGGCTCCCTCTTTGCTTCTGACCTTCTATAAGGACTGGGACCTACCAGTGGATGGGATAGGCCTATTGTATGCTGACCAGTTTGTCAGCTACTAAGTTTACTAAAACCAATTCAAGTCTTCTTCTCCTGTCTAGGTTTTGATGTACTGCAGTTCAATTCATCTGGTCTGAACTGACTCAAGTGGGATTGAATAATAGACAACTTAAACATGTTCTACAGTAGGGGAGAGTGGGGTAAGTTGAGCCATTTATTTTTACAATCAGCATCACTCCGTCAATTTTTTTTATTTTTTATTTCACCTTAGGTAGGCTAGTTGAGAACACGTTCTCATTTACAATTGCGACCTGGCCAAGATAAAGCAAAGCAGTTCGACACATACAACAACACAGAGTTACACATGGAGTAAAACAAACATACAGTCAATAATACAGTAGAAAAATAAGTCTATATAAAATGTGAGCAAGTGAGGTGAGATAAGGGAGGTGAAGGCAAAAAAAAGGCCATGGTGGCGAAGTAAATACAATATAGCAAGTAAAACACTGGAATGGTTGATTTGCAGTGGAATAATGTGCAAAGTAGAGATAGAAATAATGGGGTGCAAAGGAGCAAAAGAAAGAAAGAAATAAATACAGTAGGGGGAGAGGTAGTTGTTTGGGCTAAATTATAGATGGGCTATGTACAGGTGCAGTAATCTATGAGCTGCTCTGACAGCTGGTGCTTAAAGCTAGTGAGGGAGATAAGTGTTTCCAGTTTCAGAGATTTTTGTAGTTCGTTCCAGTCATTGGCAGCAGAGAACTGGAAGGAGAGGCGGCCAAAGGAAGAATTGGTTTTGGGGGTGACCAGAGAGATATACCTGCTGGAGCGCGTGCTACAGGTGGGTGCTGCTATGGTGACCAGCGAGCTGAGATAAGGGGGGACTTTACCTAGCAGGGTCTTGTAGATGACCTGGAGCCAGTGGGTTTGGCGACGAGTATGAAGCGAGTATGAAGCGAGGGCCAGCCAACGAGAGCGTACAGGTCGCAGTGGTGGGTAGTATATGGGGCTTTGGTGACAAAACGGATGGCACTGTGACAGACTGCATCCAATTTATTGAGTAGGGTAATTGGAGCTATTTTGTAAATGACATCACGAAGTCGAGGATTGGTAGGATGGTCAGTTTTACAAGGGTATGTCAAGGGAAATATAGTTTTCTTCTAACAAAGATATATACAGACCAGTCAAAAGTTTGGACACATCTACTCATTCAACGGTTTTTCTTTATTTTGACTATTTTCTACATTGTCGAATAATAGTGAAGACATCAAGTACCTTATGAAATAACACATATGGAATCATGTAGTAACACAAAAAAGTGTTAAACAAATCAAAATATATTTTATATTTGAGATTCTTCAAACGAGCCACCCTTTGCCTTGATGACAACTTTGCACAGTGGCTTTGAACAAAGCAAACATTTTGACTATATTAGCACACACAGCTACAAGGATGCTCTTTCATGCTAGGTTTAGGACCTCATATTGAAGCTTATAGAGACCCCAACTAATGCATATAACAATCTTAAATCTGTTTTTTTTGTTTTTTTATTACACTTTTTCCATGTGGTTTGATCCTTCACAGACTCCATGAAATGATAACTTCTTCCTACATTTTTGGTCAAATGATACATTTTGTGTACGGTTTCCCTAGAAAGAAGGCTCAACTTACCCCATTCTCCGCCACAGTGCATGTTCCTGCCTACACATCCTTCCTCCACGAACCAACAAGGATCCATCAAACCCAAACAAGCGTGACCAGATAGGACGACGGCGGCCCTCTTCTTCCTCGTCAGAAACACGCACGCATGCACACTCGCGTAAAGTTGTTTATGTCTGTGAAATGCAAGCTGTACACGGACCGATTCCTGGAAACATTCACCCGAGCCACTTTTTTTGGCTTCATTACCATGGGAACATGGTTACCAAGCCTTTCAAGGGAATGATATTGTCCGTTCAATTTCTAAGCTAAGCCACCAGAAAGTAACTGCCTCAGACAGTACTTGAGACAATTGGGTACCACTTTATATACAGGTAGCCTTTATTAAGGTGTTGTAAAGACTTTGGAATGGCACTAACATGCCTCACTGAACCAATCAAGGACCTGACAAATTAATCCCACAACCATTCTCAATAGAAGACTGTGATCTTTTTAAATTGACTATATTCAGGACCAGCGTCCAGGGGGTACTTGTACTTGTACATCAAGCTGCCTCATGCTACAGAAACAGGAGACAGGCTCCAGACCTATGGGCCGTTCTGGCTCGGACAAGTCACCCTTTCATCTCATATTGCGCAAATGAACAGCAAACCTGGTTTCAAAAAACAGATAAAGCAACACCTTGTGGCACAACGCCTCTCCCCTATTTGCCCTAGATCGTTTGTGTGTATGTATTGATATGTAGGCTATGTGTGCCTTTTTAAAAATGTATGTAGTTCTGTCCCTGTGCTGTTCTTGTCTATTAATGTTCTGTGTTATGTCATGTTTCGTGTGGACCCCAGGAAGAGTAGCTGCTGCTTTCGCAACAGCTAATGGGGATCCTAATAAAATACTAAATTACTATTCTAAAGGAGAGGATCACTACAGAGTTTACAGTTAACCTTTCTTAGCGAGACCTCTACCCCCCTCTTTTCTGAATAAATAAACAGGCACTGCTCCCTCTTTCTCTGCTTCCCTCTCAGTCGATAAATCTTAGCAGGCGTTTTCACTCCCTAATCCTCTAAATCACACTCCCAATCAGACAATGATTCAGCTGAGTCAGCTAGGGAGGACATGGACCGACAAGCATGAAAACATGCACACATACACAAGCACACAGACACTTAAGGGGAGAACACACACACACACACACACACACACACACACACACACACAACACACGACACACGACACCAACCAAATCACACACACGACACACCCCACACATCACAACAAACCACCACACACACACACACTCACACAAACACACACACACACAGAGAGACCGGCTATGCAGTGACCCTGGCTATGCAGTAATTAAGACTAACAGTCTATTAGCTCCATTTGAGGAGGCTGACAGGACGGATGTAGGAAGATGATGATGTTACCGCTCCTAAGTTACAATCCATTTGTTTTCCTCAAGCTAACGGAATGAACCACAGCTAAGTCGAAAGGGATAGTTCACTCCAAAATCAACGTTTGACAAATGTGCCCAGACCTTAAAAGGTGAGTATATTGAGATGAGTCCATGTCCCAGCCATATGTATATCGAGCTATATGTTTCAATCGTAAATGAATGGGAAAGATGGGGACTGTCTAATGTAATCATTTTAGTCAGTGCCTGCGTATTGTACCCATTCATTTCCAATTCTCTTTCCAGTCTGTATCAAATGTCCTTCCAAGCGTCTATCACAGATACCGAGATCTCTATCAATGCTTTAATCCGTGACCTTGTGAAAGAAATCTAAGCCAAACACTTGGCAGCGTAGCGAAATACATCAATCTTTACCGCGAACAAATCAGGACATCCATAAGCTGACTAATGGAAATATTTACCCTGACAAACTACCCCCAGAGCCAACAAACATCCAAGCACATCAACTGCTAATGTCCTCAAAAGTTGTTTACCGATTGAGCTTTGGGCAGCTTTGTAGCGGCGGGCGAAATAAATGTACCACTGCTGTGACGCTAATTGCTGCACGGTAGATGGGCGAGAGCGAGAGCAAAAAGGCATAACTTTTTCCTTTTGACGTTATTGTAAGACTCAATTTGGCTTGATTTCTCTGTAGGAAGCCTGACTGAAAAGCATAAGTGTGAGTGGTCCCCTGTAGCTCCCGTCTGTTCAGAAAGCTAGTGTGCATTCTTTTTTTGAGATGAAGGGTTGACTATGAATTGGACTATGAATTTTAGCTATTGGAGGTAATGATTTCTAGTCCTAACCAATCTCGGGCATTTGTTTTGTGACAAGTAGCCTACATCTGGGAGCATTTTTTACGTAACATTCACTGTTGAAATGTTATAAGATTGATTTAAAAAAAGGATTAAATGTGGCATGGATGCATTTCATTCTCAAGACCTCCATCATGGCCTACTTGCAGAAACAGTTCAGGTGTAAGACATGAAGATAATATCTACCACTTGGCTGTCAAAGACATTAGGGACTGGGTGAAGATGCGCACGCACGCACGCACGCACGCACACACACACACACACACACACACACACACACACACACACACAAATGCTATGGTTCGCTGGCCCCTGCTGTGAAGGCAGGCAGTGGCACTAACAAGCTCCTATACATGCCCTCCTATCAGGAGAGGGGTCCAGGACACGGCAACGACTCCAGCCAACCAGGGACTTGGGATTGCAGTGGCGATGTCCATTTTACCCATCAGCCTCTGGGGTACTGTGGGATTACAGTCGCTTGAAAGGAATGGAACTGTAATCGGGAATGCAAGGACTTTTCTAGGAAGGATAGGGAATCATAGTGCTAGTAGTATGACATTATCGCTAACATCCGGTAGAGCAAACACAAACTGATGAAGTTAATGAAACACTTGAACTAAATTGTACTGTTTTATTTAAAAAGCACACATACACATGGGGCAATCATGAAACTGGATAGCATATGGGGTATTTGGGGATACTGACAAATACATACATATTTTCATTTATTTATTTTTTTATTTTTTACAAATGTATATTTTGTAGAACGTGAGTCGAAGGAGCCAAAAACTCTATGTGAACAATAATTTACCCCCAAGTAACACTGTTCTCTTCCATGATCCACCTGGTACAGTGTTAGTATGGATATCACTCTGTATCCAAGTCTCCCCACTGGAGAGCAGAGCTCCCGACTATATCCTGGCCTTTGGGGAATGTAAGACTATTAAATATATCATTTTTTGACATCCCTGAAATGGTCTTAAATGATCAACTGTGTAATCCTATCATCTACTCTCGGAATGGATAAAGGCCGATGGTTGCCATAGAAACGGCAATGATGGTAACAGATCCAGGCAACATAGACAGTAGCTATCTATAGCCCGTCTGTCTGTGGTGTGGGTTGACCTAATGTTGCTGTCCAAATGCACCTACAGTTGAAGTCGGAAGTTTACATACACCTTTGCCAAATACATTTAAACTCAGTTTTTCACAATTCCTGACATTTAATCCTAGTAAAAATTCCCTGTCTTAGGTCAGTTAGGATCACCACTTTATTTTAAGAATGTGAAATGTCAGAATAATAGTAGAGAGAATGATTTATTTCAGCTTTTATTTCTTTCATCACATTCCCAGTGGGTCAGAAGTTTAAATACACTCAATTAGTTTTTGGTAGCATTGCCGTTAAATTGTTTAACTTGGGTCAAACGTTTTGGYTAGCCTTCCACAAGCTTCCCACAATAAGTTGGGTGAATTTTGGCCCATTCCTCCTGACAGAGCTGGTGTAACTGAGTCAGGTTTGTAGGCCTCCTTTCTGGCACACGCTTTTTCAGTTCTGCGCACAAATTTTCTATAGGATTGAGGTCAGGGCTTTGTGATGGCCACTCCACTATCTTGACTTTGTTGTCCTTAAGCCATTTTGCCAGAACTTTGGAAGTATGCTTGGGGTCATTGTCCATTTGGAAGACCCATTTGTAACCAAGCTTTAACTTCCCGACTGATGTCTTGAGATGTTGCTTCAATATATCTACATAATTTTTCTTCTATATGATGGCATCTATTTTGTGAAGTGCACCAGTCCCTCCTGCAGCAAAGCACCCCCCACAACATGATGCTGCCATCCCACGTGTTTCACGGTCAAGCCTCACCCTTTTTCCTCCAAACATAACGATGGTCATTATGGCCAAAGAGTTCTATTTTTGTTTCATCAGACCAGAGGACATTTCTCCAAAAAGTACAATCTTTGTCCCCATGTGCAGTTGCAACCCGTAGTCAGGCATTTTATGGCGGTTTTGGAGCAGTGGCTTCTTCCTTGCTGAGCGGCCTTTCAGGTTATGTCAATATAGGACTCGTTTTACTGTGGATATAGATACTTTTGTACCTGTTTCCTTCAGCATCTTCACAAGATCCTTTGTTGTTCTGGGATTGATTTGCACTTTTCGCACCAAAGTACGTTCATCTCTAGGAGACAGAAGGCGTCTCCTTCCTGAGCGGTATGACGACTGCGTGATCCCATGGTGTTTATACTTGCGTACTATTGTTTGTACAGATGAACATGGTACCTTCAGGTGTTTGGAAATTGCTTCCAAGGATGAACCAGACTTGTGGAGGTCTACAAAAAAAAATCTGGGGTCTTGGCTGATTTCCCCATGATGTCAAGCAAAGAGTTACGGAGTTTGAAGGTAGGCCTTGAAATACATCCACAGGTACACCTCCAATTGACTCCAATTATCTCAATTAGCCTATCAGAAGCTTCTAAAGCCTTTACATAATTTTATGGAATTTTCCAAGCTGTTTAAAGGCAAAGTCAACTTAGTCTATGTGAACTTCTGACCCACTGGAATTGTGATACAGTGAAATAATCTGTCTGTAAACAATTGTTGGAAAAATGACTTGTCTCATGCACAAAGTAGATATCCTAACCGACTTGCCAAACCTATAGTTTGCTGACAAGAAATTTGTGGAGTGGTTCAAAAACGAGTTTTAATGACTCCAACCTAAGTGTATGTAAACTTCCGACTTCAACTGTACATATTGGTTTGAAGCATATGAGAGTAGCATGTCATGTGTGTGTATGTGTGTTCATACGTATGTTTGTGTGTGCGTGACTCTGACTGCGGCCCAAACGGTACCCTTTTCCCTATATAGTGTACTACTTTTGACCAGGGCCCAAACCTGCACAGGCGCACGCACGCACGCAAAAGTAAACATGCACCAACGGCACACGCACACACAGACTGTCTCAGAGTCCATTACAGTTGTTAACTTAACATCACACTAGCAGAGTGCAGAGAAACATTCTCACAATTATGCTTCTATTTGGTTTAATGGCCACTCTGCCAGACCCATCTGCTGCTAGAGAGGCCAGATGATGTTCTTTACAGCTGATATGGGGCCTGTGGGCAGGTGAATACGTCAAACATTCCACTCCAAGCTCTGGGGCTCAATACCTCCTTTTACTGCTGCTTATTCTCTGCATCTTCCTCTCCCGCTCGCCCTCTTTTTCTCTCTCTCTCTCTCCTTTTCTCTCTCTCTGTGTAAATCGACATTTATGACAGCATCTGGAAAAATCTCTCTCGCTCTTTCCCTCCCCCTCTCGTCCTCCCTTTTTCTGTCAGTCGCTCTATAGACTAGAGAGCATCTGCTTAAATCCCTCCATCTCTTTCCCTCTCTTGACGGAGAGATTAAAAAGCAGGAAAAGCCACAGAGGGTAGCTGAATAGCAGGCAACTAATCCCCCTCCCCTCTACCTCGCTCTCTCTCCCTCCCTCCACGGGTTAAACTGGAGACCAACAGCTACCAGCGAGGCTTATAAAAACACCAACGATTCTCTCAATCCCATTAAGTCTGGGGAACACACTCCCATTTCACTTTCAAAACACCCATCACCACGTGATTTTAAATTGACTGGGTAGTAAAGGCGAAGATAGAACAGGGGACCAAATGGAGTCAGTAGCCTACACTCCATAACAAGTAGCTTGACGTCGACACCGTGTCAAAATAGAAGAGAAGACCAAGCATTGGTTCGGGTTGACTCTGAGCCAATAGAATGATCAATGTGACATTTGTTGTTGAATAATGGTTGTATTATGCTACAGTGTACGCCAAGTTTTGTTTCGTTCACGTGGGCAGCGTGATAACATTTTCTCACCGCCCCAACTGAAGGTCGAAACACTGGATGACTGTGACAAAGCTTACACACACCACACGCGCGCACGATGAAAGCCCGACACAGGAAAGGGTAGCAAGGCTATTTCCCAGAAGATGCCTCGATGACAATACCCAGCCCCGTGCTTGACTCTAAAGGGTTTAGCCTTTAAGATCCAGAGGAGGGGGAGGAGTGGTGAGTGGGTCTGGGCTGAGTTCCACCAGAGCTGGGGAACAATAACCCCTCTGTCCTTAGGTCTAGATACAAGTACAGTCCTCTAGCAACGGTGGGGAGAAGCTTAACCAGGACAATACAGCAGCAGTAGAGCAGTGCTACAAACCAAGCCTTGGGGATTCAGCCTCACTGGAGCCATGGGTCACCTTGTGTGTAGGTGTGTGATTGTGACACAGGAAAGGGGACAATGGATATGGAGAGGGTAACAAAGCTCAGGTAGAGGGAGAGATGAGGGAGACGAGATGAGAGAGAATAAGAAAGACGAGAGATGTGATGTAGAAAGTGTGTGAGAGAAAAAGCAAAGAAGAGAGATGTGTGATAGAAAGTGGGTGATAGAGAAAGGGAAGGAAAAGAAAATAGGGAATAAAAAAAATAAAAAAATAATATTGGTCGACCGGAAGTCGTCTGTTTAATAAAATCAACTATATGCATTGAGCTTGTCTGATGTTAAGCTCCCTGTGTGATGAAATAAAACACAAATGACTCAAGAGGGACCCAGAGATCAAGATAACCAGAAGAGAAAAAAAGAAAAACAACCTGATCATCCTCCTGCCGCTCCTGCTGGCTTTGGCAGATTCTGCCATCACTCTCCTGAAGTTGCCAGTAATAGTAATAGTAACATGAGGAGTCTGAAACCTTGTGGAATGGCAATTTATCTTCCCATTTCTACCGATCTGCGTGCCAGTTATGGTTTTCATATTTCATTTTCGTGGAATATTTTATAACAACGTCTTCATATCTCAAAATTATTGTGCTGTGGTTAATCAAAATTCTATCCAAATCTAAATGAAAATGATACAAACCTAAAAAGTTACTTCTATTCCCTTTGCCAACTATGTAAAAATAGCCTACAAAAAGGCAACAAATAAAAACATTGCAGCCTGCAGGTAGAAAATACCATTAGAAAAATAAATATCCTATAAAAATCACATTGGCAACATTGTCTGCAATAAACTTGAAAAATTGTATCAACTATCAACTTGGGTCCAGCCTGAAGCTCTTCTAGCAAACTTGCATAAAATATTCTGGGCCCTCAGAGTTTCCCATGCCAATGAGCTCAGGACATACACAGCTGTCGGCTATTTGTGCAAGAGATATGAGATCCTCAGGTATTTTATGACGTTTCCACTAGACCAGAGCATGACATTTTTCAAATACATTGAGGATCTATTGTCATTCTGTTGGCTTGTTGTTTGAGATGAAGAAAACATTACTTGGAGAGGCTCCACATCTCATTACTGGTGGTGTGTTAAGTCAATCAGAAATACTATCAGATCCCCATATGGGCATATTTATATGCCTACATTTGCGTGCAGGCCAGGTAGCCTATAGTCCTACTTCTATAAGTAATCATGTATGCGTCCTTACTCAACATTGACATGAGCACTACAAACAAAAGACAATGACTGAATTGACAATACTCGTAAATGGATTGACATAAACCAAAAACGTTTCTCACAAGTGTAGCATAGGTTGGGCGCTCTGCAAACAATGTGTCCACTCTGACGATGATAACGGTAAAAGACTGGAATAATAATATATTGAATGTATTAAATGAAATTACCGTAACCAAACAAACATTGTAGATTAGAAATTATATGAATTAACGGTAAATGTACTACTAGGCTACCAAGTGGCGCAACGGTCTAAGGCGCTGCATCTCAGTGCAAGGGGCATCACCACAGTCACTGGTTCGATTCCAGGCTGTATCACATCCGGCCGGGATTGGGAGTCCCATAGGGCGGCGCACAATTGTCCCAGCGTCGTCCGGGTTTCGCGTGCCAATTCTTTTTACATCTTGGTCGACCAACAGCCTATCGACCAAACAATCGACTAAACAGGGGCAGCCCTAAAAGAAAAGCAGAGAAAGACAGGGCGAAAAGGAGAAATGAGCGAGAAGAGACAAGACATACAGACAGAGAGAACAAGAACGAAAACAAAAGAACAGAGAGGCAACAATGGCAAAATGGAAGCTCCAAATGAACTCATCAAGCCAAAGGGCCCATCCCTCCTGTCCAAAAGACTCTTTGAAGATGTGGCTGAGCCCGACTGTAATTACACTGCCAATGGCTACGGGTTGGGGCCAACATTTCTCAGAATGAGGACATGTTTATACATTTGTCTTCTCATATTCTATTCATTTCAATCCCAAAGCAACGGATTCAGCCTGTGTGTGTGTCTGTGTGGGGTGTGCCTGTGTGTCTGTGTGTGTGTCTGTGTGTTTACTTGTTCAGTTCCCAGCTCCCCTATAAACTCTTCTCAGTAATTCATTAGGGAAAGTTGGCAGTTAAAATTCACCATGGTGCACAAATAATGAAATTGGGCATGGTATGACACATTTAATATTACAAGGAAATCAGATGGCTACTCAAAGTGGACTGTGATTTAAGGTAAAGTAAAATAACAACTTGGTTGGCTGCTTGATGGTCTTTAGTCAATACAAGAGTGCTGAATTATAAATGTGAATGATGTGATGTTTGTATTGGGGTTGATAATAAAGTCATTTTTAAATGAAAGTCTGACAGGAAAGGCAGCGGGAGTGAAAGGGACACCTGTAATGGAAAAAAGACAGACCACAGCTACTGTAGGATGAATGGGCAGAGTAGGGAAACGCTACATACAGACCACAGCTACTGTAGGATGAATGGGGAAGGGAAAAGGGAAGGGGGATACCTAGTCAGCTGAACAACTGAATGCATTCTACTGAAATGTGTCTTCCGCATTTAACCCAACCCCTCTGAATCAGAGAGGTGCGGGCATAGTATGGAAACGCTAAAGACATACCACAGCTACTGTAGGATGAATGGGCAGAGTAGGGAAACCACAAGAATGTGCATCTGTGAGAATCAAATCAAATCGGATTTGTCACATGCGCCGAATACAACCTCACAGTGAAAAGCTTACTTACAATCCCTTAACCAACAAGGCAGTTTTAAGAAAAATAAGTGTTAAGAAAGTATTTACTAAATAAACTGAAGTACAAACATACGTGATAGTGTGTGTGTGTGTGTGAGTGTGTTCGCTCTCCAGTTAATTGAAATGGCTTTTGTCCAAGGAAGAGAGAGTGACTGTCAGCAATGCGTGACAATCTCATGTTTCAGTGGGGTCATGGAATGTGTGTGTGTGCACATGTGTGTAGTGTGTCTGCTACGTTATAGTACGGCCACTTGTGCATTCACATGTGTACAGATTGTACAGATTGCATACATTCGTGATAGTGTGCGTGTGTGTGTGTTCGCTCTCCAGTTAATTGAAATGGCTTCTGTCCAAGGAAGAGAGAGTGACTGTCAGCAATGCGTGAAGATCTCATGTTGCAGTGGGGTTATGGAACAGCCTTCCGTAGGCTACGCTCACACACACCATCGAGGAAATGAGAGGAGGCCTCGTCCGTGGATAACGGTCTATCAAAAGCCATGATGGTACTTCTGCTGGAGCAGCAAATAGCAGCAAATGGCATCTTATCAAATCACAACACTGTCATCTACACCAGATGACAACTGTGTCTCGCACCGATCCACCCATGGAAAAATGTTAGGTCCATTTCCTCATCATCAACACAACATTGAATATCCACAATTAACTATTAAATGGACAATTTCAAACCAGGCGCTGCGTGTGTCAAGCGTCTCAGAGTAGGAGTGCTGATCTAGGATCAGGTCCCTCCCTGTCCATTTCATCTTATTCATTATGATCTAAAAGGCCAAACTGATCTTAAAATCAGGGCACTTCCATGGTAACAGAGTGATGCTGAAACTCACTTTCTCACTTTAAAATGTATGCCAAGAAAAATTGATTACAAAGTTGAACACATATGCAGATGTTTACTTTTAACAATTGCCACTGAAAATGTCAATAAAACACCAAATCTCCCTCAGTTTTTTGTGTGACCACGTTTTCCAAAAACTCTGTTAAATATCTACTTTGAATTAAGATTCAAAGATGTCTGCAGAATGGGGTGTCCGCTATGATATGACAACTTGAGTTGAACGACAGTCAGTGAAGTGGATCAACACTCGGCAACAGAATGACATCATGGGTCCCTGATCTGTACTAAACAGAAATGCATAATTATGAATGTCACTCTCTTCATGGTGATGTATCCTAATTACGTACACAACAAGGTAGAAAAACGCAATATCCTCCTTATTCTAATGAGCTCTGACCCAAACAAGACCACATTTAGTTGGTTCAGACAGGACCAAATCGGTACCAATCATAGACGTCTATGTTTCACAAGTTTGTACTTTACAGTACAGCACAGTAGAGCACAGCTCAGTACAGTCGGCAGCAGGTAGCCTAGCGATTAGGGAGGTGAGCCAGCAACCGGATGGTTTGCCAGTTCAAATCCTAGATGCCATTGCCTGTCATTGTGCCTTTGAGAAAGGCACGTATTCTTCCACAACAACATCTCTCCAGACACCCAGTGTGGCAGCCCCCCCACACCTCTACAAAACTACTCTACTGTACTCTACTGTACTCTACTGTACTCTACTGTAACTGTGGTTTGTGACTACTATGATTTCTCCATTGTGGCTAATTCAATTGCAGTCATTCTGTTACAGATTTTCATTCACCGTTGCCGACTTGGTGTGATGCGTTTTAAACACGTAATAATTAATAAACATAATTATATCAGTATATAACACTACAATTAATGGGTAGGTCTACCTTTCCTTGTTACTTCTGTGAACTGTCATCATCCTCCCTCCTCATGAGGGAGAAGGATTAGAAAATATCTTAAAGATATTCTGTTTTTGATAACAGAATGACAAGACACTGGGCAATATTTCTTAAACTTACAGAAAGCAAACTATTTCTGCAAAATGAAATATAAAATGTTGATATTAGTTGGCAGGTGCCTTTATCAACATTATTGAGTTTTGATGTATTTCTATACTGAACAAAAATATAAAAACACAACATGAGCTGAAATAAAAGACCCCAGAAATGTTCCATACGCACAAAAAGCTTATTTCTCAGATTTTGTCCACAAATTTGTTTACATCCCTGTTAGTGAGCATTTCTCCTTTGCCAAGATAATTAATCCACCTGACAGGTCTGGCATATCAAGAAGCTAATGAAACAGCATGATCATTACATAGGTGCACCGTGTGCTGGGGACAATAAAAGGCCACTCTAAAATTTGCAGTTTTGTAACAACAAAATGCCACAGATGTCTCAGGTTTTTGGGGAGCATGCAAATGGCATGCTGACTGCAGGAATCTCCAACAGAGAATTTAATAAGAATTTGAATATTTGGCAGTACATTCAACCTGCTTCACAACCACGTATAACCACGCCAGCCCAGGACTTCCACATCTGGCTTCTTCACCATCGGGATCGTCTGAGGAGGGGGGGTTCTGAGGATTATTTCTGTCTGTAATAAAGCCCTTTTGTGGGGGGAAAAAAAAATTCTGATTGGCTGGGCCTGGCTCCCCAGTGGGTGGACCTTGCTCCCAAGTGGATGGACCTATGCCCTCCCAGGCCCACCCATGGCTGCACCATGTGAAATCCATAGATTAAGGCCTAATGCGTGTATTTCAATTGACTGATTTCCTTCTATGAACTGTAACTCAGTAAAACCTTTGAAATTGTTGCATGTTGCGTTATATTTTCATTCAGTATACCTTAAGACTTAATCTAGTACAAGTCTTTTAAGACCCATTTTCCATCTGTGTGACCAGAAATCAAAGTCTTTGCTTATTCCAAATTTTCAGGAACGAAAAATGGTTGAAAAATATATCTATACCTTTCTTTCCAAAAAATATAGATTTGTAGCTTTCATTTGACACCAAATGTGATATGCTCCTATAAACTGGTTGGTGCTCATGGATCCTTTTACATGGAAATGACCATCAGTTTTCCTACTCTGAGACGCTTTATACACACAGCCTCAGGACACACTGCTCTTAAATGCTAGTAGAACGAAATGCATGCTCTTCAACCAATTGCTGCCCGAACCCTCCTGCCCGACTAGCATCACTACTCTGGACGGTTCTGACCTAGAATATGTGGACAACTACAAATACCTAGGTGTCTGGTTAGACTGTAAACTCTCCTTCCAGACTCACATTAAGCATCTCCAATCCAAATTTAAATCTAGAATTGGCTTCCTATTTCGCAAACAAAGCTTCCTTCACCCATGCTGCCAAACATACCCTCGTAAAACTGACTATCCTACCGATCCTTGACTTCGGCGATGTCATTTACAAAATAGCCCCCAACACTCTACTCAGACTACATCCAGTTTGCTATCACAGTGCCATCCGTTTTGTCACCAAAGCCCAATATACTACCCACCACTGCGAACTGTATGCTCTCGTTGGCTGGCCCTCACTACATATTTGTCGCCAAACCCACTGGCTCCAGGTCATCTATAAGTCTTTTCTAGGTAAAGCCCCACCTTATCTCAGCTCACTGGTCACCATAGCAACACCCACCCGTAGCACGCGCTCCAGCAGGTATATTTCACTGCAAAGCCAACACTTCCTTTGGCCGCCATTCGTTCCAGTTCTCTGCTGCCAATGACTGGAACGAATTGCAAAAATCACTGAAGCTGGAGTCTTATATCTCCCTCTCTAACTTTAAGCATCAGCTGTCAGAGCAGCTTACTGATCACTGTACCTGTACACAGCCAATCTGTAACTAGCACACCCAACTACCTCATCCCCATATTATTTATCCTCTTGCTCTTTTGCACCCCAGTATCTCTACTTGCACATCATCATCTGCACATCTATCACTCCAGTGTTAATGCTAAATTGTAATTATTTCACCTCTATGGCCTATTTATTTCCTACCTCCTTACTCTTCTACATTTGCACACACTGTACATAGATTTTTCTATTGTGTTATTGACTGTACGTTTGTTTATGTGTAACTCTGTGTTGTTGTTTTTGTCGCACTGCTTTGCTTTATCTTGGCCAGGTCGCAGTTGTAAATGAGAACTTGTTCTCAACTGCCTACCTGGTTAAATAAGGGTGAAATAAAAAAATAAAACACTACCAAAAAGCAGCGAGAAAGACAGACAACCTATTTTGAGTAGTGAGGGGGGGTAATTTGGTTCTTACACTTCTGAACACGCTTAACACCTTGTGATGTTCACAATATCGCTATTCTCATCTCACCCTGACAGTAAACAATAATATTTTTCAAGTTTGTGCTGTAAACTGACAACAGCCATGAAAGAGACTGACTTCCATTTCAATACGATCCTCTCTCTCTGCCTCTCGCTGTCGCTCTCTGTCTACCATTGTCTCCTTATCTCTGTCTCGTTCTCTCTCTCTCTCTCTCTCCTCATGTCTGTTTCTATTATTGTTTGCCTCTCTGGAGCGGCAGCATCTCAGCGAGATGTGAAATGAACTCCCGGCGTCATGGAAACAGACTGGGGGATCTAACAATGGCAAGCCATCGAGTTAAAGAGCCTTTAAAGGAAGTTGAACAAAGTCTTTACAGAAACTTGATGTGGAGGGAGACACATCATGATCAGGCAACTTGAGGCCACGGAACTACTTTCCAGACATTAACACCCCCCTCCCCCCCACCATGGGCCTCATTGGACAAAGTAGTCCCTTGAGGTAACTGTATAAAAATACTGTATGCCTACAATACACTCCTTTTTAATTTGTTCAGTAACATTGCACCAATGGAACACATAACACTTGTTTCACAAGTGGTGGCTAGTTATCAGCACAGGGCTGATTGGCAATGCCCAGGGGAGTCGTATTCTACGCCAGGCTGGGACAAGACCGCAATCAGGCAAATGCAGCAGCTTGCCGAGAGGGAGGCTAAATCCCAATTCAGACGGCAGATAAAGGAGCGGCTGATTAACTCAACGTAGACAGCAGATGGGGCACAGAGAGCAGCGTTTGACACACCGAATGGGAGCCAGCTGAAATCCCCTTGCTAATTTCAGGGGATGTTAGTTCAAATGAAGACAGGGTCATGTTCATTAGGGCATACCGTAGCGGGAATGCATTGGTTCTGTTGGCTCTGAAGGTTGGACCGTAGCGCTTCCAACAGAAGTTATGAGGTTTGATTCCCACATGGGCCACATATTTACTGAATGTGTGAACTGTAAATCACTTTGCATAAATGACTGCTAATGATGAATTGTCAGAAGACAAGCTAACACATGTGGATGATGTTTGATCACACAGCCCTACCCACAACACTGACTGAGTGATTGTGAACGCGCGTGTGTGTGTGTGTGTGCCAGTAAAGCAGAAAGACAGATGACCTCTCAAAGGGTCAGCAGAGAATTTCATCAACGTTACAATTGCCTTTTGATAGGCACAGACGCTTTCTATATCACCGTTTTGGGAATATCACATCATCAACTAACATAACATACACATAAACAAATGAGCTTCTATCATCCACTTCTATAGAGTACATTCCCTGTGATGGCTAGCAGCCATCCATATTCAAATTCCAACAGATATAGTCCACGACCTGAAATAACCTTCTCTGCCAGAGAGTGAGAAGGCTCTCGGTGATAAAGGGGGTAGAAATAGACAATTGTTACACCTTTGGGCTTTACTCACATCTACTCACACAGATGGTCCTGAATACGAGCGTATGTCCCAAAACCAGAAAAAGGAATTGGATTCTATTTTTTGTTGTTGCAATGAATGCCATCCACAACCTTAGCATTAGTGAGGATTATAAGCTTTTCCGTCAGACCAGCGCTATAATCCCTTCAGTTATTGCCGAAGCTGGAAAGCAGAGAAATTTCAAGCACGGCAAAACGTATTTTTAAAAAATAATTAAAATCCCCGAAAGGGATAGAGAAAACTGCATCTGGGCTATTTTAAAACCTTCACAACGGGAAAGGAAACGGGCTGCTATGAGGTCACAAGGTGTGTTTGAATGATTCCCTGCGGATGCATCACAAATGGCATCCTATTCCCTATACTGTTTGGGATGCATAGCATGTCTTTCTAAAGATGTCCATGATCCTGAATCACTGTCCAGGGTAAAGGGAACAGGTTTCTGGCGTAGTCGGAAGTTGGCCCTAGACACTGCTCTGAGGTCAGTTCATCTTATTTCCTAATGATTCAGGAAATAAGAGACAGCGTTTGGTGAATTTGGCCTAAATGCCTAAGATCATACACCCACAAGTATCACATATCTGCAACATTAGCAAGTGTTGAGTAATGGTGTAAATCAGGTGTGTTGCCCTAGGTAAGAATGATGAATCATCACCCTTTTAAATGCCAACAGATCTGTAGGAACTAGATGGGAGGAGTGACATCTTGAGAGATAGTTCATTAGTCGGTCTGTGTCCTCTGAACTGAATCACTATTCCATCCTCTGACTGGAATAAACAGGCGTGGTGGCTGATAAATTACTATGGGAAATGGCAAACGCATGACGTTAACGACCTAGAATATGAGCCAAAGTCAATTTTGCATTTCCTCCCTAATGGTTAAGGTTAGGATTTGGGGTGGGTAAGCTGATCCAAGATCTGTGTCTATGGATGACAGGATCTGATTGGTATGGGGAATAAGATAGGAGTTGGGGTTCACAGAACTTTTCTTATACGTTATCCAAACATTTTCAACCCACAGTAGTAACACATGAACGTACATGCTTTCGTGAATTGAAACATGCTGTAAAAACAAGTTGTAAAATTCCACAATAATAATTTGTCACTATGCTGAGGTAACATGTCACTAGAGGCCGGAGCCAGGCCAATCACTTCCCAGAAAGAGACAATGCAAAGAGAGGGGTGACCTCGCATGTCCCCATTACCCCCCACACACACGCACTTCATTAACCCAGTGGCCCTGGGGTTTTCAGACAAAACCGACTTGGCCGGAGAAGATATCTGGCCTGAGGACACTTCCTCCCCAAGCGAATACACCCCTCCCCCGGTCAGGAAGCAGCCATTCATGTTATCAGGGACATGGACGACTCCAAACTCAATACGCAGTCACGATAAGCGCAATTTCTTTGAATGAGAGAAGGAAAGAAAGCAATCTTCTCGACGTCAAGGTGAGAACCGAATGGTAGTAACAATGGGTGCCCTTCCAATGACTCCTTCACATGTGTTGACTCTGGGACAAGAAAACTTCAAGAGACAAAGAAAGCTCTCTCTTTATATTATCTCTGCCCTTACATATCATAGTACAGGCTCAATGTTAGTTGAGCCACACACACAAAGTTCAGAAGCAAGTATAAAAAATATGTTACTTCCTTACATCTTACAGTTGTGCTGCTCCGTGTCCTAATGGCCTATTAGGAATAGGTACTCCTTCATACCTTGAGTGCCTTCAGTGACACTATTTTGCACATTAGTCAGCAAGCTATTAGTGTCTGATGTAATAAATAGATCATTGAAGAGAAAACAAACAAACCTATCTTTTTAATCTCTTCCCAGACTCACAACAAAAAAAAAAACGATTCAGTCACTATCTTCACTTTGACCATACTCTAGGTCAAAATGACTGTTGAAATGACTAACTGGGTGCTGATTTGAACCCACGCTGGAAGACAAAGTCTTGCTTCATGCCAAACTGAGAAACTGAGCCCTCAGTCAATGAACCTATGAACCTGTCCTTCTGTTATGAAACTGCTGATACCAAATAAAGTGTTTTGGCTGATACTCGTTATTAAATGTTGAGGGAGTTTATTGAAAGTACATGTTTTTTTTATGAGGCCCGAGTTCCATTGGGTTGTAATTCTGAGAAGACCGGAGGCTTGTAATTGTGTTGAACTAAAAAGGCAATGGAATAGGCTTATAGAAACATTTAAATTTCTGGAATAGCAGTGTTCTCAGAAAACCCATCAACACTCCAGGATTTCTAATGGACAATGTGGCATTGATGAAGGCAGGAGGAATGCAGAAATGCAATCAACATGAGTGACAACAACATAAGGTGGTATGACCACAATTTACATTGAAGACCTCACGGGCATGACAGCTATGCAGGCCTAGAACTATATTATCTCGGCAACGGTGGGGGTGGAGGACAAACGGGCACATTGACTGATCAGAGAAGAATGATCCCCCCCCCTTGTCACCGAGACCTACAAGCATGCAGAGATGACTGGCTGAGAATTAAGTGTAACTAAACAGATTCTTAGGGGAGGTGCTGCTCATTCCTTTGAATAAAGACGAGCATTGTGCACCAAACAGCGCTCGAGGAGGAGCAGAATTATGCTAGACCAGCAACCTAAAACAGCATTAGGCCTACAAAAATAGTTCACAAATGATAGCAACCTATTATTAAGAATGTTCATAACAGTCGCCTATAAGATTATGGTTATGGTGCAATATTACAGTTTCATCATTCTTGATTTATTGATTTTAATTCACTATACATTACTAGGCTATACGCTATAAAACGGTAGTTACAACAGCCCCATCCAGTGGTACAGCATCAAAGCTATTGATAAATAACAGTAGTCTCTAGACTCATATACTATTTAATATAAAGTTTGAGTCAATTGCCTTTAGATTGCTGAACACATAAGTAGGTGTTTATATGTTCATCGCAGATTATAAGTGATGAATTTACTTCCGGTCTATTGTTTTTCTCAGGTGTCGTCTAATAAGAAGATATTTTGTGTGTGTTCATCACACATGGCACCTATGACATATGGACATGGAATTTACTTTCAAATAGACTGACGATAAAGGCTATGGGTGGATAGGTTAGGCGGGCTTACTGTAAGACAAAACATATKATTTTTCTAAAATGTTACACCCTGCCCTTCCTATCTGCCCTTTTCTCGCACGAGAAAGTTAACTGACAGTCAAGTTGCATGTTGTTTGACAATATCTCATTAAGTCAAAATAAATATTAAACATCAAACAATGGCATTGATAGATAACTACATACTAACGTTACAATGTTAGACAAAAATGTTTGTACACTTACCTCCTCAACAGTCAGCGGCATGCATATCCTGTACTCCTTAAGCAACATCTTTGATAAGTCTCGTCTTTTTTTCTTTACAATGTAGCCTGTCTAACAAGTTATGACCGCCAAKGCTTTAGCTAATAAAAACGCAGAATTTGGAAATGCATGTGGATTGCCTTGAAAACAGATGACCACTGTGAGTTGTCTTGTCACATCGGAACGAATGGAATCTTAACTAGGAATTTCTCACGAGCAGCGTTCAAAAACGAMCCTCTCCTTTTTTATTTGGGACAGGACGTGGGTAATGAAAAGCATAAAACAGGACCTAACTAGGATATGCCCTCACCGAAATACATGAGATTCGATTGAAAATCTGCCAAGCAGATGTTGCTTTCAGAAGTGGGCGGTATAACAAAACGGTGAAATTACTTAAACTGCAGCTTTCTCAAACCAAAACAAACAAAAAAACGAGGTTTATCAACAACAACAAAAAAAGCGAGGGTCAAGTCGGTCCTTGCATAGGCTGCTAGGCGAATATGTGCTGTTCCTCACGCTTCTGTGTTCCTACACATACCAGTCTCCTTTAATAAGGCTTYGCTTTATGTTGCGGTGTCCTCTATTAGGATGTGAAAAAATGTAAGCAAACGCTACGGGCTCTTCCTTTGACTGTCGTTTCTCACTCTATGCAACACGAACTACTTTGTCGCTGCCACGGAAACAGGCAGCCAACACAAACCACGCGGACAGGAAACAAGGAGCGTGAAAGCAAGCACATTAGAGTTCACTCTCRCTTGCATTGTCTCGGGTTCTATTCAACCCTGAACTATTCTCTTCCCGAGAAAGTGCTTGCAACCACGTCAAGAGACTGGGCTACATGAGTCGACTATGCAGCCTGAGTAGCATGTGTTATTTTACCTAGGCCTAAATAGCGGTTTTTGATTACTCTTGTGTCCATCATCCATAGACTGCCTGTTCATAGCTCTTTGCCCTGACTTGGCCATAACAGTGTTATAGGCCWTATGACAGAGATGTAGGCCCACAAAAAAATACAGATCAAATAAAATGCTTTTCTTAAAAACCTAGGTCTAATTGGAAWTAAATAAATAATAATAACTGATACAAATCATTTACTTAGCCTACAGGCTATTCTCCAACAACCTATGGTGACAGAATTAACAATAATAATGTCTATAGTATTCTCTCTGGTGRGCAATTTGGTTTCCGCTCAGGTTATGGATGTGTCACCACAACCTGAAAGGTGATGATGTCGCCATTGCACTTGATTCTAAGCAATGTTGTGCTGCTATTTTTATTGACTTGGCCAAATCTTTTGATACGGTTAGACCATGAGYGGTCTTTGGCCTGGTTTGCTAACTACCTCTCTCAAAGAGTGCAGTGTATAAAGTCAGAACATCTGCTGTCTCAGCCACTGCCTGTCACCAAGGGTGTACCCCAAGGCTCGATCCTAGGCCCCACGCTCTTCTCAATTTACATCAACAACATAGCTCAGGCAGTAGGAAGCTCTCTCATCCATTTATATGCAGATGATAGTCTTATACTCAGCTGGCCCCTCCCCGATTTGTGTTAAACGCTCTACAACAAAGCTTTCTTAGTGCCCAACAAGCTTTCACCGCCCTTAACCTTGTTCTGAACACCTCCAAAACAAAAGATATATGGTTTGGTAAGAAGAATGCCCCTCTCCCCACAGGTGTGATTACTACCTCTGAGGGTTTAGAGCTTGAGGTAGTCACCTCATACAAGTACTTGGGAGTATGGCTAGACAATACACTGTCCTTCTCTCAGCACATATCAACGCTGCAGGCTAAAGTTAAATCTAGACTTGGTTTCCTCTATCGTAATCGCTCCTCTTTCACCCCAGCTGCCAACTAACCCTGATTCAGATGACCATCCTACCCATGCTAGATTACGGAGACGTAATTTATAGATCGGCAGGTAAGGGTGCACTCGAGCGGCTAGATGTTCTTTACCATTCGTCCATCAGATTTGCCACCAATGCTCCTTATAGGACACATCACTGCACTCTATATTCTTCTGTAAACTGGTCATCTCCTTATACCCGTCACAAGACCCACTGGTTGATGCTTATTTATAAAACCCTCTTAGGCCTCACTCCCCCCTATCTGAGATATCTACTGCAGCCCTCATCCTTCACATACAACACCCGTTCTGCCAGTCACATTCTGTTAAAGGTCCCCAAAGCACACACATCCCTGGGTCGCTTGTCTTTTCAGTTCACTGCAGCTAGCGACTGGAACAAGCTGCCACAAACACTCAAACTGGACACTTTTATCTCAATCTCTTCATTCAAAGACTCAATTATGGACACTCTTACTGACAGTTGTGGCTGCTTTGCGTGATGTATTGTTGTCCCTGTTGTCTCTGCTGTTGTCTGTGCCCAATAATGTTTGTACCCTGTTTTGTGCTGCTACCATGTTGTGCTGCTGCCATGTTGTGTTGCTACCATGTTGTTGTCATGTTGTGTTGCTACCATGCTGTGTTGTCATGTGTTGCTGCCATGCTATGTTGTTGTCTTACGTCTCTCTTTATGTAGTGTTGTCTCTCTTGTCGTGATGTGTGTTTTGTCCTATATCTTTATTTAATTTATTTTTAATCCCAGCCCCCGTCCCCGCAGGAGGCCTTTTGCCTTTTGGTAGGCCGTCATTGTAAATAAGAATTTGTTCTTAACTGACTTGCCTAGTTAAATAAAGGTTCATACTGCACAACTTTTGACAAGAGCCCTATGGGCCCTGGTCAAAAGTAGTGCACCATACAGGGGACAGGATGCCACTTGGGACACAGGAAATAGCTTTTCATGTGATCTAGTCTGTAGTTTGACCAACATCACAATAATGATGTAACTCCATTATTTGAATAACGTCTGTTTTTTATTAGAAAGGGTGTTAAGCTCTATGTCAGATATATGACCTTCTCAACACACACAATAGCCCTGTATGTAGGACTATGGCTACATAAAGATCCAGCTCAGAACAGCACATCCTCAAATGAAGTCATGTTGCGCAATACCTGTGGCCCACAGTGGACAATGGGCATGGGTTGGACTCAAGCTCTCAGCTGTGTGTTTGATGAGAGTGCTGGACGTGGTTTCATCTTCAGTCTGTCAATGGATCTCAGTGGATCTCAGATCATTTCAGTTCCGGGTAAKAAAGAGTGGATTCATTATGATTTGCATGGTCACACTCACAATTGATTTCTCATTCTCCATATAACTTTAAACCTCATGCATGCTTATAAAAGTGATCAAATGAGTTCTCAGGCAGTCTCTTCTTAGGCAGTTTATTGGAGACACAACTTCATCATAAAGATGACATGGTTGTTATCGATGGAGGCTTGATCGGTACTGTTGATATTTGCCCTACATTACTTGAATGAGTGCTTTAGGATCCTGTAAATATTTGGATGCCTCTTCAGCCCTGTTTTATTCATTATTATTTTCATTGTTTCATACTTGGTCTCCTCTCTGAGCTGATACAGGCCATGTTTAATTTTCAAGCTGTTAAGTTTAAGGTTTAGACTGTGTTGGGGTAATCTGATCCTAGGCCAGTGCTTAGTGGCAGCCTCTCCCCGGAGCAGGAAAATCACTGACCTACATGACTTGTATTTATTTCTGAGGGAAATCTTTCAWAGCAATGAACTGTGTGAATGAAACCAAATATTGAACAGTAATGTCCTAGTGACATCTGCTGGTAAACTAYAGTCAATACATGGAGATTAYGCCTACCCCATTCATTKATTGTTTCAGCCTAGTTGTCAGCAGCAACATGCTGCTAAATTCTTTGTTCACCATTCAAATCCAAGGTCCTAATCCAGGCACTTGTCATCTCCCGTATGGACTACTGCAACTCTCTGTTGGCTGGGCTCCCCGCTTTTGCKATCAAACCCCTGCAACTTATCCTGAACGCTGCAGCTCGCCTGGTGTTCAACCTTCCCAAGMTCTCCCGTGTCACCCCGCTCCTCCGCACACTCCACTGMCTTCCAGTCAAAGCTTGCATCCACTTCAAGACCCCTTTACTTGCCTACGMAGCAGCAAGGGGAACTGCCCCTCCCTACTTTCAGCCAAAGCTCAAACCCTACACCTCACCCCGAGCACTCCATTCTGCCACCTCTGGTCTCTTGACCCTCCCACTCCTATGGGGGTCAGCTCACGTACAGACCAGTCAAAGATTTTCTCTGTCCTGGCACARCAATGGTGGAATTAGCAAGTCACATAATAAGTTGCATGGACTGCAATAATAGTGCTTAACATGATTTTTCAATCACTACCTCATCTCTGTACCTCACACATACAATTATCTGTAAGGTCCCTCAGTCGAGCAGTGAATTTCAAACACAGATTCAACCACAAAGACCAGGGAGGTTTTCCAATGCCTTGCAAAGAAGGGCACCTATTGGTAGATGTGTAAAAATAAAAAAACAGACATTGGATATCCCTTTGAGCATGGTGAAGTCATTAATTACACTTTGGATGGTGAATCAATACACCCAGTCACTACAATGATAGGCGTCCTTCCCAACTCAGTTGCCGGAGTGGAAGGAAACCGCTCAGGGATTTCACCATGAGSCAATGGCGACTTTAAAACAGCTACAGAGTTTATTGGCTGGATCAAGGATGGATCAACAACATTGTAGTTACTATACAATATTAACCTAAATGCCAGAGTGAAAAAAAAGGAAGCTTGTACATGTTTACATTTAGTGGGCTCCTGAGTGGTGCAGGGGTTTAAGGCACCGTATCTCAGTGCTAGAGGCATCACAATGGACCCTGGTTCAGCTCCAGGCTGTATCACAACTGGCTGTGATTGGGCGGTGCACAATTGGCTCAGTGTAGTTAAATAAAGGATAAAACAAATATGAGGTATTAAATAATATATTTAATCCATTTTGAATTGAGGCTGTAACACAACAAAATGTGGAATAAGTCAAGTGGTATGAATACTTTCTCAAGGCACTATAAGTGGTGTTCACGTTTCAAGCTCAGGAAAGGAACTTAATAAATATATTAATTTAGTGTGAATTATTCACAACATTGTGTCAATAMTGTGAAAGTGGGCAGTACTTTTCAGAATCATACGACAATCTGATAGGCTTCCTGAGGCAGGGTTTTCTCTATCCAGTTGGTTTAATAATAATAATAATTCATGACATTTGTAAAGCGCTTTTCATTATACAGAATAATCTCAAAGTGCATAGAGAGTTTTTCCCTGGGCAGGCGGGGAAATATTCTCATTCCAKCATGGGTGTAAGCCATTTGCAAAGAAAACACATTCTTCACTATCTCTTCCTCAATGTTTTTAAAACAGGACTGTCTGTGTCTGAAATGGTACTCTATCACCAATAGTGCACAACTGTCTTGAAACTTTGATGGTTGAGTCAATGAGATGAGATTTGGAAGGATGGCCTCGAGACTACATCATCATCATCATCATCGTCAATTAGACCATTTCTAACACAATTGGGTTTACATTCACTTTTKTTAAAATCCCTCCTTCACAGAGACAGGGGTCTTTTTGTTTGTGGTCCACTATTTTAATGCTTAAAAAAAGATACCAGAATAATCTAGAAAATAATTCTGGAAATTATAACGTTTCAKTCTGAGRWCAGTTTRCCCCCATKAACAACCTWTTAATGGGAAAAAGATTAAACAATATTAGTGAGGGCAGCTGAAAAGGTTAAGTTGAGAGAGAGATGCTTTGTGAATAACTAAGGCTTGACTGTCAAAACGCCTGACACAAATAACAATRATMTTTTATGGTCCTTCTCTGGGTCCTTCTGGCAGCCTAGGTGGCCTTTGCAGTTCATTGTGATTGGCCGGTTTTCCTRCACTTCCTGTAGTTTTGACACAACAGCAGKGGGCTAGCAGCACTTAGCACTTAGCAGAAATTTCACTTGTCAATTCGCCGTAGTATTCAACTTACGATGTCGGAAAACATGTCTGCAGAGGTGGAGCGATCAGAAAGATCAGATGGCAAGCTTGTGAAGATGGAGATTGACTACAGTTCYACTGTAGATACACGTGTACCGGAGTGTGCCAAAATGGCAAAAGTAAGTTGAYTACGAATGAGGCCAGCGCRYMCTGAGTCATGGTGCATCACGAATGTTAGCAAAATGGCTAGCTAACTTGTTCGCAAATAAAGTTGTTTTTCATAATAYGCAACATTGCGGCTGTATTATAACAAAGTATCACAAGTATTGAGTCGGTTTACTTGTTAGGTAAGTTATATATCTTGATTAGTTATTTAGCTAGTTACGGTAATTGTTTTCGTCAGGTAGCTTCTCTAGCTACCTACAGACTACTAATACAGRAGCTCTTGGTGTTATGTTATGCTAACCAGATGGTTGGTCGTTTGTCGGATTTTGAATAATTTATCAACCAACTACTAACGTAGGTACCACAGTTATTGTTTTTCTTAGACCCCTTTACTTTAGCTGTAACGTTATTGTATTTCTAACTAACGTTAGCTAGTGAAGTTTCCATTTTAATCATGTGTCAAAGCTGACAGAAATGTGTTGTTGACATCTTTGGCTTTCTCAAATCAGACTCTGATCATCAACAACGTTATGGATGATACAGTTTTAATGAGTATTTTTGGTCATCTGTCTCGTAATTTGATCATGTGTGGTCATTCAATTGATCTTTGTAACGATTGTCTGTCATTTGTCCTGACTGTAAGATGTATCTCCTGCTCTTTTAGGAAGGTAGGCTGCAGGAGGCCGTTGAAAGCCTCTTGTCGCTGGAGAAGCAAACAAGAACGGTGAGCATGAATTCATAKATTTATTTCTAATTAAACATCATACCCATTGAGATTAAACTATAATCTCTATGATCGTACTCCTCTGACTAATCACATAGCTATCTTTGTGAGTAACATTGTRCTCTTTCTATCCATCTACACAGGCTTCTGACATGGTGTCAACCTCCAGAATCCTGGTGGCCGTTGTGCAGATGTGCTATGAAGCGAAGGACATGGACGCCCTGAATGAAAACATCATGCTGCTCTCTAAAAGGAGGAGTCAGCTCAAAGGGGTGAGACTTGGGGCTCCTTCTTTGAAGGGATACTAAGAGAAGGTAAAACATTGAGGCAGGGGTGTATTCATTAGTGCARGCAGTTGCAAAACGTTTTGCAACAGAAAARGTCTTGCAACSCATCAACCATTTCTATTGGACAAATTAATGTAGGTCCCTCCCTGTTTCGTTCTGTTGCTAACGTTTGGTTTWTTGTGAATACACCCCYGGTATGCACCAGTAGGTTAAGAAAGGTGCTTTACCATTAAAGCAATGTTTTCTTCATGTCCTTTTATGTGTTCCAAAAGTAAAGTGTTGCCTGATGTTTTCTCTTTCGATATATATATAACCTTCTCTTTTGCTTTGTTTCTCTCTTCTCAGGCTGTTGCTAAGATGGTGCAAGAYTGTTACAAGTATGTAGATACCGTGACCGACCTGACCATTAAGCTGAGACTCATTGACACACTACGCACAGTGACCGCTGGAAAGGTACGTGGTGTCATGAACTTTCTCTGATTACTTGGATCATCCTAAAATGACATTTTAAGATACCACCAATCATGCATATTCAGATGGCATAAAACAAAATATTTTACTTTTGTGGGTCCAAGTCATATTTTAATTCAAATGCGCTAACGACTTTGTTTCCCTKACTCAGATCTATGTGGAGATTGAGCGGGCCAGGCTGACAAAAACATTGGCAAACATCAAGGAGCAGCATGGCGAGGTCAAAGAGGCCGCAGCAATCCTCCAAGAGCTGCAGGTAAGGGGCTTTCGCTGACATTCCTTGGCAGTTTTCACAATTTCTTATAGACTAGAGGTAAGAGGTTTCAACCATCCATGTTGATCGAAGCTATTTGACTTACTGGACTGAATCTTCAGACATGAGCAGAACTCAAACTGGTGGCCAAATCCCCTTCACATCAAATAAAAGGAAATAAATAAATCAACTTCATATTCATCTCCAGCACCACCCCAACATCAACATATGTGAACGTGGTGTGTTTCTATGTTTTGTTGTAAAAAAGAGAGAAGAAGAAGAAAAGTGTTTCCAATGATATCGGTGTGCATCGTGGGATTTTTTTATATCTTTTTTTTAACCAATTATGAGTTGGCATTGCATACTAATTGGTGGATGATGTTATTAGAAACACTTATCTTCCCCTCRCTTTTTACTACGAAACATAGAAACGTGCCATTTTCACATATGTTGATGTTGGGGTGGTGCTGGAGATGATGAATATGAAGTTGAAAAAACGGTGAGATTTCCCTTTTAATAATTTCAGTGAAACTTGACTGAGACACCWTAATTAATCTAAAATAAAATCTAGTGTCTGTAAAGTGTTGCGCACTCCATCAGTATGTGCTTATTGAGGGCAGAACCACTACAACAGTTGTTCACAAACCATTCTTCTTCCGGTCCAGGCTGTGATGTAGCACAGCTGGGCTGTGTTCAGTAGGCACAAAATGGGAGTGGTATTATGAGAAACGTTTTGCTACGATGGGCCCTAATGAACGTGACCCAGGGCTAGAGTATAACATTCTGCCTCTCACAACATGCACTCTTTCACTCTYCAGGTGGAGACATACGGCTCCATGGAGAAGAAAGAGAAGGTGGAGTTCATCCTGGAGCAAATGAGACTGTGCATCGCTGTCAAGGACTACATCCGCACCCAGATCATCAGCAAGAAGATCAACACCAAGTTCTTTACAGAGGATGGCACTGAGGTGAGAGAAGAGAGGAAAGCCAAATCATTTATTCAGGCTGGGTGTTATGATATGGCCTCCCTCCCAAATGGCACCCTATTCTCTATATAGTGCACTACTTTTGACCAGGACCCATAGGGGTCTATGTAGGGAATAGGGTGCCATTTGAGACGRAACTATGGTTTTGTCTATAAGGGGGAGGTGGAACTACCTAAACGTTCAATGTTCCAATCAAAACGTTCACTTTTGTTTCCTGTTTCGGAACAGTTTTCTATAGAAAACAATATTTATTTCCTGTAAAATATTAAAATCAGATTTTATTTTTGTCTGTTTGGAAAAAATGACTGTTCGTTTTGGCTGTCTACGCTGCTCCCAATGAAGAAACATACAAGCTMCAATATTATTAACCATTTACGTCATTATTTTTCCTTAGGAGTCTAAGCTGAAGTATTACAATCTGATGATCCAAGTAGACCAGCACGAGGGATCCTACTTGTCCATCTGCAAACACTACCGTGCCATCTATGATACCCCATGCATTCTGGAGGATAGCTCCAAATGGCAACAGGTAAGTTTTAGGCATCAGGATGAAAGTCTTTTGATATGATTTGATGCCTTTTTAAAGGCACCATTTTGTTTCTGAGAAAAATATTGCTCTGGCAGCAGGACTTAGTTGGAGAGGGGTCTTAACGAGTGTACTGCACACTGATTGGTGTAAATAGAACTAAGATTGGGTCTGCCTTCACAGGGGACTAAGACGTTACAGATTGCACCTTTAAAATACATAACAATACAACGCTAATGTTCTTTCCTGTTCCAGGCCCTGAAAAGTGTTGTTCTGTATGTGATACTGGCTCCCTACGACAACGAGCAGTCAGACCTGGTGCATAGAATCAACGAAGACAAGAAATTGGAAGAAATACCCAAATACAAGTGAGACATTCAATCACATTATATTCCGGTGCTTTCGTTTCTCCCCTCAAATACCAAGAATGTAATCTAGCCTCAATGGTTCATTCCTTACAATCTTCAATGGTATAACACATTATTTCTCATCAGCAATTCCCAAATATTCCTCATCGGAACAATGTAACCTCGAGATGATTCATTCGTGAAAATCTTAGCATTCAATATTGTTTCACAATATTCCTCATCACCCTAGCACATCATCCAATTCTGTAACACAGTAATTAACTATATATTCACCAAGGTACCATATAACCTAGCCAATTCCCAGGGGTGAAACCTAGCTAAGCTACCAAAAGCATATGGTTGATCTTTGTGGTAAGGTGAAACCTAGGCTAAACTCTMGTGCCTCAACTTCATATTGTGAGGTGGCGCTATTGCCGTGCTGTGGTTCGTCTCATCCTGGTTTCCCTTTTACCTCCCCCTCAAGGGACCTCCTGAAGCAGTTCACCACCATGGAGCTAATGCGTTGGGGCTCCCTGGTGGAGAATTATGGGAAGGAGCTGAGGGAGGGCTCCCCCGATAGCCCGGCCACCGACGTATTCAACTGCTCAGAGGAGGGCGAGAAGAGGTGGAAGGACCTCAAGAATAGAGTGGTGGAGCACGTAAGTAGTTTACGGAACTGCTTTCATGGAATATCTACAGATAGAATATCACAATTACTTTAGTGGGATYCTTTGTTTTAGCAAAGMGTCGGTGGTGGCATCACAAAGCTGTCTTTCGTTGGAACATAGTTGCTGAAAAGGATCTGGAAACATCCCTTTCCCATCTAGAATACTTTCATGTAATTGGTATTTTTGATTCCAACTATGTTATGTTCCACCATTGCTTATTTTTGTGTTTTTCTAAATCTCTTCTTTAGAATATAAGAATTATGGCCAAATATTACACAAGGATCACAATGAAGAGGATGGCTGGACTCCTGGACCTCGCCATTGACGTAAGCACCACCAATCTACTCTTTACATCTGTTACATTTTTGTCAGGGGATGGAATACTTACTGGTCCTTAACCCTAATGAATGCGGCCTTAAAGGGATAGTTTTCCCTCCAAAATAAGGTTGAAACTTCTGTGCCGTTCTGTATGATGCGTCTCTGTTCACGTCAGGGGAACTGAACAGGAGTTAACGACTTCGGTGAAACTCCGCACGATTGTTGCATTTCCGTTTTCGTGTGTTGCACTTGCATTCAATAGCATCTATGAATCGCATGACTATGCACAGTGTTGACTTCAAGTTTTGTTAGTCGTATGTACGGGATACACCGTCCAACGAAAAGCTTACGCAAGAACCAAGGACACGGATGGTTCCTGACYTTGTGGGATTATCTCTGGTGTTTACAGAACAACTGGCGCTGTGAGATTAGGAAGCCAGAACCGGCTTAGACAAAGCAATTATAACGGTAGAGCAAAGGAATGTATGAAAACCTGTATTCGTATTTTAAATATACGTAGTTCTGTCCCTGTGCTGTATTTGTCTACTAATGTTATGTATTATGTCATGTTTTGTCTGGACCCCAGGGAGAGTAGCTGCTGCTTTAGCAGTAGCTAATGGGGAACCTAATAAAATACTAAATACTAGAATTGTTRGTACCTTAAAGGTCAAATCGAAGGTAGACTTAGAGATATGATGTAATGTATAAAGTAAACAGCATAGTGGGTCAATTTCCGCAACAACTAAGAGTGTTTAAGTGCAYGGCTAAACTTCTCCGCTGTTTTGGTCCCGTTGCTGTAACGGTGTAAGCGAACCCGTGCTCATGCGCAGATACTGTGCGAGAGCGACGTCTTGCATCTCYCTCATTGCAATATATGCGGTGCTCCTTGTGGCAACGTAATTTTCGCAGAGTGGTCTACAGTTGAGCTCAAGCTATATATTCTCAACTTGATTTTGAAGAGTGAAAAGCAGATTTTTTTGTTGTTGAGTTATCTATAGATGTACTATAGTAGCCTAAATGAAATATGTGATTAGTTATTGATGGTTTTTGAAGACACAGGTTCTAGCATCTCTATCTCTTGCAGGAGTCTGAGGAGTTCCTCTCCAACCTGGTGGTGAACAAGACCATCTACGCCAAGGTGGACAGGCTAGCTGGCATCATCAACTTCCAGAGYCCGAAGGACCCCAACGACCTGCTCAACGACTGGTCCCACAAACTGAACTCCCTCATGTCCCTGGTCAACAAAACCACACATCTCATCGCCAAAGAGGAGATGATACACAACCTGCAGTGATGAGGARCGAGTGCATTGTTTTCATAAAAAATAAAATGTTCTTCTGAATTTATATTGATGAATGAACRGTTATTCCAATGTCAACTACTCCAATTTTTGGAATAACAAATACCACACCACATACCTTTTTTGTTTCTTACGGTCAGCAAAGTTGAAGCATTTACAATAAAGAAGTCTTACGGCCATATGTTGTTACCATCTCTTGTCCCACTGATGTAATACAAATTACATTGTTTAGAGTGGTCTCCCAATTTTATCTACTACAATTTGGGCATGTACTTTGTTCTAGAACCTAGACCACAGAGGGGCATACACTGTTAATGTTTTCTCTCCTGTRCCAACTCTCTTTTTCATGTAACCGTCATAAGGGATTTAGTGTTAGAGCATTTGCGTGCAACTTGCTGTATTAAAAACATTTACTGTAAGTTCTTGATGTCTTTTTATGTCTACTTCGCAATGTAAACAAACTATTCTCACCTTGCATAATGGATACTATTTTGAGTTTTGTAACAGAAAATTTGGTTATGACAGAGTTGTATATAACTGTTGTCAGATCAAGTTAAGAATACTTATTTAAAAGCTGTGAAATCCAAACCTGACAGATGCAGCTTTTTACATTTACATTTACATTTAAGTCATTTAGCAGACGCTCTTATCCAGAGCGACTTACAAATTTTTGTTGTTGGTTTGAAAGGTTCTGGATCCTCTGTAGCCATCTGGTGATGACTGTAAATGTTACAGCACACACAGCTGACACTAAATCAAGACTTATTTAGTGAGTTTATGCAAGATGCTGAATGTTTCTACCTTACTGTGTAGTTATATCCACATGAAAATAGAAATACAGCAGTTATTCAAAAMTAAAGGCATTGAGATATTATGTAGAAATACAATTTAAATGTAGTAATGTATGATTAAACATTACCTTTCCATTGTTTTAATTATCCAAATCATCTATAGGTCAAAATATCTCTGAAAATTGTCCACATATAGTGGACAAAATACTCCACAGAATATTTTGTTTATGCAATACTGTTATATAATTGACAGTGCTCAGCTAGGCAAACACTGGAAACCGGTTTGTGCAATTATCTAGGGAAATYTATGAAAACTGGTGTAATGACTTGCTATAAAGACTGCTATATGACTTGGTTCGAAATCCACAATCGTCAAACCCCAACCTACACCAAAAAGACCCAAATCCCCTCAACCTTCAGATGAGCTACATCCCACTATCCTTTGCGATGGGTTGATAAGTGGATCCAAGATGGCGTAGAAAGTAAAGCTAGGTAAGTGTAGACTTCCCATTTTCAGTCCTTTCAGTTGTCTTTTTCAGAGGCAAGGACACCGACTTGACTCCTGTCTGTAACACATTCTGAGAGTAATGAAGGTATAACATTCATGCCGAGACCACAATATAATGTCAATTCACTTCTATACGTCTGAAAACCGAGCCAAAATTACAGGCCCGGGCAATATCGCTAACGATAGCGCGCTAGGTGTGAATCCATTCTGCATACGTTTTGGTCAGCTTGCTAGCCAGGCAGTTAGCAAGCTAGCTTGGTGCCTAAACCAAAGCGATGGGCCCTATTTTGGCTGACTTGCAAACGGTGTATTTTCTCACTATGTACTCATGATGAATTCAGCGTCAATAATTATGGAACTTTTTTARGTTTATTCTCGTAATGTTGTAAATGTTTTGCCAATGCAATGGTATTGGCTACCATCGCTCAGTGAGTCTTGAGTCTATCACAATTATTGCTAGCCCTCCTAACTAGCAACATGTTTTGCCAATCTCATAAATTTGTTTTTAAAGTTAGAAGCGATACATTTCCATGGTTCAAATAACTCCGATATTTAATCATGTTGTTGCACACCGATACGTCGCACTCTGAAAGCTTAATGCCTTGTTACAAGCTAATGTGAGCCAACTAGTTAGATCGCGCCACACGACTATTTCACCGTGGTCCCACCAAACATGTTGCGAACGAACGCGAAGCCAGCCACAGTTAGCGGTGCTCCTACCGTGTTGTTTTAGCTAATACCTATGATGGACAAGTAACAAGRTAACGTTAGTGGCTTGCCAACAGACATGGTACATCTATTATTAACTGACCCGGAATCTCAAAATAGACTGTTTTATGTTTGTTTTAGTCTATAGGAGTGCCCTTTTTTGGAGCGATCATGCCGAATAGGGCAYTGTGTTTTGATCAAACTTGCGGTTAGGTAAGCATCAGCTAAACCATAGATGTAGTAACTAGCTAGCTAACATAGCCTACATATCCAAGGTGGTAGTAGACTACCGCTGATGAGACTACTTTTACCTTGTATTAATGTCGCCCCTTCATTCATCTTTGTTTATTTGAAATTAGGAGTTTCATTTTACAGTAAAATATCATTCATACCACTTCTGGCCATTACTTGCAAGCCACATGGTTGTCATTTTGCTCTTAACTGCCATAGCATGCTCATGTCATGTCTTTGGTTGTCTCAATTTCTTGTATATTGACTGATCCATAATACTAAACAAGTTAACGCTAATAGACTTATYTTTTGGTCATCAGACACTGTATTTGCATGAGGTGTTCCAACGTGCTGTGAGGGATATTTCCACGACAGTAGTTGTAGCATTTCCTAACATGCTTTGAATGCTCTGGTAKCKTGCCTCTGAACCTTGGCCTTATCRGAGGTATTCCWTAAAAGATAATYTTACACACTAATTCTGGGGGGTGGCCTTTGTGTTGGTTTAGGCTGGAACTATGGAATGACTAAAACATAGCCTAACTAAGTAACCTAGCTTATACACATCTTGGTCATCGTTTGGGAATTGAAATGTGATTCACTCTGTGGAAACTCTGACCACCCACTTTGCCCAGAGTGGGTAAAAACGTGCTTCATTATGCTATAAAATACATTTTGCCAAGACAAATCTGATTCTTTATGTTCTGAATTGTTCAGTTGGTCTTTCTCTAACATATCAGTAACCTTTCCAAAAAGTCAGAAAATTCGATATCGATCTTGCCTCTTATGTCCTCCGGATTCAAGAAGAAAGATGACGAGTTCAATGGTGAGCCTGTCAGTTTGCCTTAATTCTCGCACAGCATCCAGCCTAGCTGATGCAATGCAATTCTATTTTACCACTTTTTTCCCCTCTGGCCTCCATAGATATTTAGTCACCCTAGGATACACAAGGGTTAAAACTCCAATAACATTTGAACGGATTACGATAGAGACCGGAGGTTTGGACCATTTGAATAAATAAAGAAATATTTTACCCATTGGTCAAAATATGTGTTTTTGATTGGACACTACACTGAGAGCTGACTCAGTCAATGATGGTCATTAACAAAGACTAGCCCGACTTCTGCTAAAGTAGAGGTGGTGTGTAATAGGCTATTGTCCTTAGATATAACTGCTGTGGCGTAGTGTGTTGTTTCACTATGAAAGAACCATATCYAACCCCGATAAGGAGAAATAGGGCATTTGTTATAAGTMGCTCCTTGGGCCCGGAGGCCTTTTCTGTTTTTAGTCAAAGCAGAGGCTATCTCAAACAGGGACGACCGCTCACCACAGACACTGCATGTCAGGTTTAATTTTAAGCCTCTCCATGTTCCTCCKAATGTCTGGCATTGCCTAACGTGCATMAAAACAGATTGTTGCCCATCAGCTAGTGGCCCCCTTCTCCCCTCCAGCTATTTGTCATTTCACTCTGTTGCGGGAGGGTYGRGTGTATTTCTATTAGTGYCACTGTATCCCTTGAATCCTTGGGCGCRATGGCCAGGCTCAGCTCTGTGTTGTGAATAACGCTATAGGACACCACACTCTCTGCAGAGGACAGACACCACCACAAGTTTTAACAGCCGCAAGTGTCCGGTAGTGAACTCGACTGTCCTGATTGCCTGTAGTTGTGCATATAGGCCTATTAGGTTCAGAAATACTCCAGTGTCACCGGTAGACAGCATAGCATGCAGGCTATACACGCAGGCTATTTTGGAATTGATTTAGGGTACATTTTTGCGCGGCAAGTGTAGGCCTCTCAATGCCCCTGTTTCCTGTGTGCATATAGCCTAGGCTTATTAGGTGTAGAAATACTCCAGTGTCACCTGTAGACAGCATACAGTAATACCCAATGCCACAGATGCACACATTTCTTCTATTGATTAAGTGCCCTTGATGGGTCCTTCCTTTGCTAACCATTCAATTGTGGTTCGACGCCGCCAATGGATAACTGAAGTMGCGTTGGCCGCGGGGCCTTTTTGGCGCCTATATGTTACTATGAAAAACAAGCTTGTGATATGACTTGCGCTTTTATTATTGAGTCAACTGTAGTAAAATGCCTTGGTCAACAACTAAGCCTATATATAGACCTACTGCCACAGAGGAAGTACTGCTCGGCCTCTCATCACATTTGTGATGACATCAAAAGAGGATATGGTTCTTGCTTTAGGGAACCCCACATAGCGCTTTCTCTCTGACCATATTCCAGGCTGTACCACAACCGTCCGTGATTGGGAGTCCCATAGGGCGGCGCACAATTTGCCCAGCTTCGTCCACGTTACTGTTTGGCTGGGGTAGGCCGTCATTGTAAATTAGAATCTGATCTTAACTCACTTGCCTAGTTAAATAAAGGTTGAATAAAATAAAAAAGATCAGTTGCTTTTTAGCCGAGTAGACTAGTTTTCAGATCTCTCCTCATGGACCCCCAGACGGGTCACAATTTTGTTGTAGCCCTGAACCAGTTCACCTGATTGACCTTTTCAAAGGCTTGATGATTAGTTGACAAGTTGAATCAGGTGTGCTAGCTGTGGGATAGTTAAAATATTTGAATACTATATTTGAAAACCCTAAACTTTTAATCACTTACAAAATTGTTGCCACTTTGACATMAAGAGTACATGGCCTAGAATGCTGTGGCATTGTAAATAGTGCACACCACCTATGCAAGGCCGGGTGTACCCTAAACCCGCCACTTTCAAAATCCTAACATCGCTGAGCCTCACGTTAAACAACAGTCTTTCCTGTAGCTTTTTGTCTTGCCAACGTAGTGGTGCGCACCCTAAACCATGTGGCACAGACAAGAGTCACACTGTACAAGATTCTTCAGTTGGTCGTAAGGATTCTTCGATACCACGTTGTTTTGCGAAAAACAATAATGTGATTAGATTGTTAACTTAGCTAGAACGAGCTGTGGCTCAAAGCAGCCTCAAACGTTTTCAGTCAGACATTCGACCTTGSCATACGGAGTTGAACTATATCTAGCCAACATTTTGATTTGAATATCATTGGTTGTGAACTTCAGAACTGTAACGATTTGACACTTTGGTTAAAGGCAAGTTTAAATGCGTACTAGTAGTCATCGCTCCTGCTAGAAAGTCTACACATTCTGGTTGATGCCAAACAACGTCATCTCACTGGCTACTTCTCTGGCGACTTCTCATTGGCTATTGCTATTCACCATTATTTTATTTATTTTTATGTAACCTTTATTTAACTAGGCAAGTCAGTTAAGAACAAATTCTTATTTACAATGATGGCCTAGGAACAGTGGGTTGTTAACTGCCTTGTTCAGGGGCAGAACGACAGATTCTTACCTTGTCAGCTCGGGGATTCGATCTGCCAACCTTTCGGTTACTGGCCCAACGCTCTAACCACTAGGCTACCTGTCGCAGTGGCGTTGCACGTCTCACATTACAAGAGCGTTGCAGATTTTGTCAAACATGTTTGAAAATATTGGGATGTATGGGACTGCTCAAAGACAGGATGGGTAGCCCTCAGATTGCATCTCTGACCTGCTCACATTAAACGAGCGTCAGTGACCACCSCAAGTAGCCAACGACATGGGGATTTTGTCTCTGATCTCAGACTTGTCCGGGACAGCTAAAGATTGTCATACCTTTATACCGATCTTGTGCCATCCCGGGATATTCGGTAATACCGGCACTGAACACACATTTTCAAACCCCACCGAGCCTCTCTAATCCGAAGGTTAGCAATACAAACAAGTACATTGCTAACATTTTATACAGTCTCTGACCTAAACTATTTGCAGGACAGACATCCCAGCTCATCTTTTATACAAGTAACTAAAAAATGCTACTCAGTTTGCTGCACAAAACAAATATTAGAGACTCTTGATCCAGAAGGGGATTCTCTGCTGTTACCAAGAGAAGCATGATTTAGGAAGAAGGTAACCACTAAATTAGCAAACCAAATGCAGAACTGCAGAGCATTTAGCACAGTTAACCTAATAGTTATAAGATATCGAGCTGGCAAACATTTGGTTGTGAATTCCATACTGTAATTAGATCACCTGGCGCATGCTGCAGGACAGATTGACTTACAAGGCTCTGGTCTCTCTTTGTGTGTTTGTAAACAAACACCATGTGACTGGGGACTACCAGTAAGCTTCATAATGAAAAATTGTGATGGGTGAAATGAAGAATGCGATCTTTATCTCCTAACGTATTCCACAAGTTGACTGCAGGTATTTACTTAAAAAGTAGCTACAAATATTCAAATGTATAATAAAAAAAACTCCAAAGAAATTGTTTTAACGGTATTGAAAAAACACCACTTGGCTATTTCCAAATACGATATACCGCCAGTAGGACTAACTTAGGTTTGTAGTGCCACACATGACTYCTTATTTTTAGCTCTGTGAGGAGAATATAGGTCTATGAACCAACAGTTGGATTCCAAGATATTTCAACTCGTCAAAGCAAGTGTCTACAAATAGACCTACCAGTCCACTACCCCAAGTACCCCATCACAGAAATAGCATTTCCCTTATCTGCCCCTGTCTCTCACTCCGGGGTGAAGTTTCCACTAGGTACAGATCTAGAATCAGCGATTATCATTAGTGGGGAAAATGCTAAACTGACCCACGATTAGTGTCTAGGTGTGACTTAAACCCCCTTTTTKTCTCTCCTCCCTCTCTCTCCAGACATTCTGTCCCTGAGTCATGGCGGACAGGAGAGCGGAGAAGTCATGTGAAGAAGCCAGCGGATCGTTAGCCAGGCGGGAGTACGAGGCGGCAGTGAGCCACTGCACAGATGTGCTGCTGGCCCTCGGCCCCCCYGCCCCTCCCAGCCCTGGACCCCGCGCATCCAACGCCCCCAACGACACGGTTACCCCCCTCCGCAGCCGCGCCCTGCTCTACAGGATAGCCGCCCTGCTACAGCTGGTGAGGCGTGAGACTGACCCGGGAGGCACACCTTTCGGCCCGTACCCACTCCCTCAGTGGGCATATGGCCCCCTGACTTCTACCCACACAAAAATGGCACTTGTGCACGCATCACACACGAGTTAACTGATACAAACGCACTCACACCAGTTCTCTCTCACACGGAAAACTAAATTGTGGCCTGTTTTGCACAAGCAGTCATCTAAGTAAGGCAAGACGAGCCAGTAAGAAGTACTCTTTGCTCATATTCCTCCACATTATGACTTAACCAAGTGTGTTCAAGTCAAGTGTCATAAGCCCATCTTGACTTGGATTTGTTTTCTGAGAACCAGATAAAACGACCAAGGTCCCGCCTCCTTTCATTTCTCTGCCGCAAACTGCACTGTGCTGTTATCTCTCCTAGCACTAAAATTATACCCCACTACTTAAGCCTCACGATTATAGAGACTACTTAAGTACTATAATTATATTGCAAGTGACTCCGCGCTGAGTAGCGAAGATATCCATTCTGGGCACTTATCTAAGACTCAGTCAGGACTTCTGTCATATTAAACCCTCCTTTATGAGGACAGTCATTCTGCTGCTTTGACTTTGTCTGTTTACTTGTTTTCTTTCTGCCTCCAGAAAAACTATGATCAAGCAGATGAAGACTGCAAACATGGTGAGTTGGTGGAGTACTTCTCATAGTGAGGACATGACCCATTGTATTGAAGTCCCATCCCCAGGTTACACAGTCATATACCAACTATAGAGTTGGATAGAGGATGCACTTGCCATAAAGCCTGTTTTTGCATGGGCTACGCCATGGCGGGCTTTCGCCATTTTAAAACTCGTAGAAGAAGATGACATTGACTACTTTAAAATCCGGGCTGGGAATTGCCAGMGACCTAATGAGACGATGTTATCACAATATTTGGGTGCAGTTATATGTATTTTGATTCTCTATGTATTGTGATTTGAATACAATGATTTTATTGCGATTCGATGTTCCAAACATATTGCTAAGCCTATGTCAGCTGAAGAGAGAGCATGAGAAAACGAGTTTTGATCCGTTAAGGAAATAAAAGAGCTAAAAACAAATTGGCTCCCTATTTAAAAAAAAAAAGATGGATAACAAGCTAAGAAGGGAAAAATCCTGCGGTTTTGGTGCGGGCACATTTTTTTTTTATTGAAATATTGTTAAAACAATAGGATATATCGTCAAATAATAGCCCAATATGTACAGTTGAAGTCAGATGTTTACATACACCTTAGCCAAATACATTTAAACTCAGTTTTTCACAATTCCTGACATTTAATCCGGGTAAAAATTCCCTCTCTTAGGTCATTTAGGATCACCACTTTATTTTAAGAATGTGAAATGTCAYWAWWAMWYMAGAGAYWWRTRTWTWTRWSWMTTTATTWCTTTCATCACATTCCCAGTGGGTCAGAAGTTTACTTAATTAGTATTTGGTAGCATTGCCTTTCAATTGTTTAACTTGGGTCAAACGTTTCAGGTAGCCTTCCACAAGCTTCCCACAATAAGTTGGGTGAATTTTGGCCTATTCCTCCTGACAGAGCTGGTGTAACTGAGTCAGGTTTGTAGGCCTCCTTGCTCGCACACGCTTTTTCACTTCTGCCCACACATTTTCTATGGGATTGAGGTCAGGGCTTTGTGATGGCCACTCCAATACCTTGACTTTGTTGTCCTCAAGCCATTTTGCCACAACTTTGGAAYTATGCTTGGGYTCATTGTCCATTTGGAACACCCATTTGCGATCAAGCTTAAACTTCCTGACTGATGTCTTGAGATGTTGCTTCAATATATCCACATCATTTTCCTGCCTCATGATGCCATCTATTTTGTGAAGTGCACCAGTCACTGCTGCAGCAAAGCACCCACACAACACGACGCTGCCACCCGCGTGCTTCACGGTTGGGATGGTGTTCTTTGGCTTGCAAGCATTTTCCCTCCAAACATAACGATGGTCATTACGGCCAAACAGTTCAATTTTTGTTTCATCAGACCAGAGGA
The DNA here is from genome assembly GCF_002910315.2 of Salvelinus sp. IW2-2015. Lineage (NCBI taxonomy): Eukaryota > Metazoa > Chordata > Actinopteri > Salmoniformes > Salmonidae > Salvelinus > Salvelinus sp. IW2-2015. The sequence continues at coordinate 7,320,686 of NC_036838.1, read as the reverse complement.
CATTTCTCCAAAAAGTACGATCTTTGTCCCCATGTGCAGTTGCAAACTGTAGTCTGGCTTTTTATGGCGGTTTTGGAGCATTGGCTTCTTCCTTGCTGAGCGGCCTTTCAGTTTATGTCAATATAGGACTCGTTTTACTGTGGATATAGATACTTTTGTACCGGTTTCCTCCAGCATCTTCACAAGGTCCTTTGCTGCTGTTCTGGGATTGATTTGCACTTTTCGCACCAAAGTACGTTCAACTCTAGGAGACAGAACGCGTCTCCTTCCTGAGRGGTATGACGGCTGCGTGGTCCCATGGTGTTTATACTTGCGTACTATTGTTTGTACAGATGAACGTGGTACCTTCAGGCGTTTGGAAATTGCTCCCAAGGATGAACCAGGCTTGTGGAGGTCTACAATTTTTATTCTGAGGTCTTGGCTGATTTCTTTTGATTTTCCCATGATGTCAAGCAAAAAGGCACTGAGTTTGAAGGTAGGCCTTGAAATACATCCACAGGTTCACCTTSGATTGACTCAAATGAAGTCAATTAGCCTATCAGAAGCTTCTAAAGCCATGACATAATTTTCTGGAATTTTCCAAGCTGTTTAAAGGTAAAGACACAGTCAACTTAGTGTATGTAAACTTCTGACCCACTGGACACAGTGAAATAATCTGTCTGTAAACAATTGTTGGAAAAATTACTTGTGTCYTGCACAAAGTAGATGTCCTAACCYACTTGCCAAAACTGTAGTTTAACAAGACATTTGTGGAGTTGTTCAAAAACGAGTTTTAATGACTCCAYCCTAAGTGTATGTAAACTCCCGAATTCAACTGTAACTATCAACAACAACAACAAAAAACACTTTAAAATGGATATAGCCCTGAATGTCATTTGCTCAGAGCCATTGCGGCAAAGATGCCCTCTATCCAAGTCTATAAGTATAACAGTTCTACTCAACAGACCTTACGTTTTGTTTTTATTGGCAATTTGTTGTCATCTCAGATAGTTTCATTGCTATTAAAATCATTCCAGGCATGATGATATGCTTAACAAATGTTCCGGTTAGAAACAGGTCAACGTTTTGGGTAAATGTCAGCGCTAAGGTTCAGGCTCAAGTTAGAGAACTTACAAGACAAGCGGTTAGCATAACATTTGCGTTCATAGCCGTGTTTTATTTTATTTAACCTTTATTTAACTAGGCAAGTCAGCTAAGAACAAATTCTTATTTACAYTGARGGCCTACCAAAAGGCAAAAGGCCTCCTGCGGYGGCTGGGATTAAAAATAAATACAATTTATATATAGGACAWAACACACATCACGACAAGAGACAACACAACACTACATAAAGAGAGACCTAAGACAACATGGCAAGGCAGCAACACATGACAAGACAGCATYGTAGCAACACAACATGGTAGAAGCACAAAACATGGTACGAACATTATTGGGCACAGACAACAGCACAAAGGGCAAGAAGGTAGAGACAACAATACATCATGAAAAGCAGCCACAACTGTRGGTAAGWGTGTCCATGAGTGGGAGTTCTCCATGCCATGCCTGCTTAAGTAGCTTGCTGTACCCATGTCAAGACAAGCGGTTAGAATAACATTGGTGGTCATAGCCCTGTGTAGGAGGACTTTACCACACCATGCCTGCTTCAGTTCAGCAGTTTTGCCCATGTCATGTGACTTGGGTGGAGAGAATACAGTTCGACGTGATGGGAGTGAGCACACGTTCCATGCAATGTAGTGCGGTGCAAACATGCACAGTAACGTTCCCTGTCGTCCTGTGTGTGTTTATTGCAGTTCTGGCCGAGGAGCTGGCCAAGGGAGACGGGTCGTTTCAGGCCAGCCTGCGCTGCATGCTGGTGGACGGCAGCCTGCACGAAGTGGCCGGRCTCCTCTCCAAGTCCCTGTTTGGGGAGCCTCTGGTAAGACTGGCTCCCGGCCTTACTCCACTGTTCACTCTGCCTCTCCAACACCTTCATCTTTTTCACCCTCCTAGTTCATCACCTCCTCCTCTTTCCCCCTCTTATTTTTCCCCCACTCCCTTTTCTCCTTTTCCACCTCCCCCTCTTTCTCCTTCTGCCTTCTTTCTCATTTTCCTCCTCTTCACCTTTCCTCTTCTCCCTTCACCTCCTTTTTCCTATAACTGATCTATGGAGACAAACAGTCATTTAGCTCTGGGAGCAGCTGGAACATTTGAGTTTATTTGACTTTTCCAGGAAATGTCCTCTGGGTTTTTTATGAAACAAGTTTTCTCAGCACAGAGTTGTTCATGTTGACTGTTGAATCGATATGCTTTTAACGGTTTGTTGCTATGTTATTCTCCAGCGTCTGCATGAGGGCAAATGTCAGAAAATAGCCAAATATTAGTGTTGAAAATCTCAATTGACRTAACTTTTTTTTTATTGCTAAAATATTAATTACTTTTCAGATGAACTGACCGTTTCAATTTTGTGATTTTATTTTGACAGTGTGATTTGACATAAGTGTAGTTGAATGAATGGACAGCATTCTGGTGTCAGGAAACACGTTTTCCTATCACACGAGGAGACTGTCCGTTAATTCAACTCCCAACAACAGATAACATTCAACGTTGAAACGAGAAGCCTGAACACTGTCTTATCTGGCAACCAAAAAGCATAGATATGAAATCAGTTTATTGTTCTCAAGTTGGCGGGAACCAGGGAGAAACAACCATGCTACTGCAGAAGGTATAAGAATCATAAGCGGCACTTTTATTTACGCTTTTTTAACCAGCCTGTAAATAGATTTGGTTTTGGGATAAACAAATGTGTTATTCAGGTAATTTATTTATGGAAGAATATTTTGAAGTGACCAGTGACTGTGTCAAGTCTCTTTAAGTGATATAGTCCAAAAACCTTTTGGATATGCTTGCCGGTATTGTATGTGTTGTAATGTATTTCCTGTACCTTCTCTTCCTCAGAACGGCATCGTCACAAAGGACTTAACTAGATTAAAAATGCTTCTCTCAGAAATTGAAGTAAGTGTTTGTGTGAGGTGGTCTGGCCTTATGTTGGACTTTGGGCTATGAGTATTGATTATATTTAAAAGTGAATGACCCTGCAGATGTATCACCTGTTGCAGTCCCCAGGAGGTCAACTAATTGTTTGAATAGACATGAAATGTTATTGTCTTATGAATACAATACTTTTTCTCCACCCTCAGGCCATTCGTAGCGAGATGGCCACAGAATATACAGACGACAACGAGGAAGGTGAGCAAGTCATCCTCACTCGAAAAAATGATTTGGATGCATTTATGTATGTCAATGTTTGGATTTAACAACTTGTGCTCAACACATAGTCAGGCRCAATGCTCCGATTTGCTTCAAAAAGGAATACTAATTTAACGCCTGGTCGCGGAATATTGAAAGACGAAGCCTTTAAAGTTGGATTTCATTTTCACTTTGACTCAAGTCTCAAAAGCTTGACTCCCAGTCCACATGTAGGTGGTTATTTACTCTGTGCGTGGGATGTTTTGTTGATGCAACGATGTCTTTGTGGTCAGAAGTACGGGATGGATGGCAGTTTCGCCCCCCGCCTAGAGGAGTTACCAGCAGTGAGGAGTACACGCTGTGTAAAAGGTAATGCTGTTGTGTGTTGCTGACTACGTTTTAACAGTGGCATAAGACCATAGTTCATATAATATATTACAAGACTGGTTTAACAAGTAATTGGCATGTTGTATGCAATCACTTAGTCACATTTGTACATTGAGTGGCCTTCATTTAAAAACATTGTTATTGTACCAGTATTATGTCCACCTGCTGCGAACACGGGTTTGCTTTACATGCAACTAAACARTTATTAACACTGTTACCTAGCTAAGCAACTGACACAGGTTTTCAGTGTTGCTTCAGAGGGTGAGGCKCTTTGGCTTCAGGCCCTTGGAGGTTGGTTTCTCGGACACTYTTGGAAATGAAAYCCATGTAACAAGTTGCCGCCACCTGGTTGAATGTCCTGTTGTCCTCCTCCTCCAGGTTCCTGGAGCAGGGCCTGTGTCGCTACGGTGCCCAGTGCACGTCGGCCCACTCCCAGGAGGAGCTGATGGAGTGGCAGAAGCGCTACGCCTCGCGCCTCATCCGCCTCAAGCAGCAGCAGGAGAGCAAGCACTTCACCGAGAACTACATGGAGGCGCTCATCGAGAAGTGGATGAACTCTCTCTCCCCRGAGAAAGTGGTGAGTTAACCCTAGTCTAGTCACTTATCTATGGCCCTGTTAGAATATTGTTAAAATACACCCTCCCTTACTGGAAGTAATCACTGATTTGAACTAATGGACGAAAAGCCGAGAAGCTGATCGTTTTGGGCCTTGTTCAAATTCATTAAAACAAGCGCTTCCTTACTTCCTCCCTTGAAGTAATCACTGATCTAACACACATTGACAGGTGGTCAGATCTGGGATTAGTCCTTCAAGGAAGGGAGGAAGTAAAGATGCTTGTATTGGAACAGAGCCCCTGAGGCTGATACAGGTGGTAGATGCAGTGCTGTACTTTCAGCATATATTGATTTTTAGACCCGTTGACCCTTTCATCTGTCTACTTATCTCAAATAAACTGCCCATTTTAAATGTACATRCTATTAAGCTGTTATGTCCTCATTTTAGCCGGACTTTTTTATTTTGTTAAACTCTCCTCAACTTGGCGTGAATGGTCTTGTGTTCTGTTCCTGCCGTAGCTGAGTGACTATTTGGACGGCGTCAGCGTGGAACACAGCTCCAACCTCTCCGTAACTGTCACCACCAAGAAATCAGCTCACTCCTGGACCTTCTCCCTGTTCTGCAAGGTAACGGGGGCTCTGTCTCACTCAATGTCAGCACCCCAAATACCACACTATTCCCTATGTAGTGCACTACRTTTGACCAGGACCCTCAAAGCAGTTCACTATATAGGGAATAGAGTGCTGTTTGGGATTCAACCATATTTCCAAAAGCACCACACAAGTAGATTTTGATTTGAAATCGTCTGGCAACGTCTGGCTGTTATACGTAGGCCGTACACGGCCATATCATTATACGCAACTTTGATAAAGACTGCTCCCACACACAGGCAGGCTCTATATGTTGATTTTGCCGGCGGTCTGGTCATGTCGACCTTTATCAAGACTTTCTCATATCACAGAATAATTGTGCCGAGGTCGTGTGTGGGAGTAGTTTGTATCATTGACTGAAGTAGTATATATTTTTTCATTCCCAGCACTATAACAGGAGACCATGTACTTGTGCATCTGAACATTCCCTCTCAAAGGCCAACGTTTTCATATACTCTTAGACTGTAACTGACTGACTGACAATGCTTCCCGAAGAGCACCCACATGAGACCCAAATGATCTGCCTTTTATCTCTGATTGCCCACTCTCACACTTTCCCCCCCCCCCCCCACGCCTGTGAGGAAGCTGTACCGCATCGCCCTGCTCTACACGACGCCCACCGACCCCACTTTCCATCACGGGCGTGGTCGGTTGGCGATGCCGGCGCCCAGCGGCTGCAGGCGGCGGCCGAGGGCTGTCAGGAGTGGACGGCGGGCGAGGAGGCYCTGGCGGCCGACAACGGCATTGACCACTGCGTCTACACGGTGGTGGTGGGCTTCAGCACCGAGATATTCGGCACCTTCCGCCAGACCATCGTCTTCGACTTTGGCTCGGAGCCCGTGCTGATGCAGCGCATCATGGTGGACGCTGCCTCCATAGAAGGTTTTCAGTTATGACATACAACCTCGAACCTCCCACCCCCCTCCCTCACTCAGTAGTCCAAGTTTCTAACATCTAATAGAAAATAAAACTAAAATGACTTTAAAAGAGAAGTTGGGTTATATTGATAATGGGTTGCATTTATGACATTCCTTATAAGGCCTCAAAGTGCCTAGCAATGTAATGGAAGGTAACTGAACTCACCTTATCCACCACAATGTGTAGCACCCAGCTGAGGGATACGGCCGCCATACACAGTGCCTTCTGAAAGTATTCAGACCCCTTGACTTTTTCCACAGTTTGTTACATTACAGCCTTGTTCTAAAATGGCTAAAACACATGTTTTTCCCTCAGTCTACACACAATACCCCATAATAACAGAGCAAAAACAGTTATATAAAAAAAAAAAAAAAAAATGTAAAGAAAGTATTCAGACTCTTTACTCCAGTACTTTGTTGAAGCACCTTTGGCAGCAATTACAGTCTTGACTCTTCTTGGGTATGACACTACGGACTTTAGACTTATTCTACTCACTATTTCAGAAGTGCAAATGCAATGTCCAATGTTCTTATCCTTTGGTTATGTAACAAAAAAAATCTGTGTACTGGCCAGTCCTCATAGCTTTAGTAGCAGGCCAATATTTCCCATGATTTGGGCCAGGTGGAATCTGCGTGGGCAGAATTRTCCTAAAGCTCCTCTTCCTGAACTGGAAGAGGATTTGAAATACAGTAATACTTGTACGAGTCAAAACATTCATAACAACACTGTTAGCCATTATTATGTTTACAGACAAATGCATGAAAGCTGTTGATACGGTTCTATAGGATTGGAATAACAATATCAGGATTATATAGATCTCTGAGTAAGAAACCTGCAGATTCTGTCTAGCCTTACCCAAAATCCCCTGTGACTTAGAGTAAAATGTATATATGGCCCATGCGGGACTCAAACGCACAACCCTGGTCTTACCTACTGAGCCATCAGAACCACTCAAGTGCAGGCCAATATTTCCTTATAACCCTCATGATCAAGTGTCAATATTAATGTTGGAAGGTGTGGTTTTCACAATAAACCCTCCCCTCTCCAGACCTGGAGCACCTAATGCAAGCCAGGCAGCAGCTCCTGATGACGGCCAAGCGCTGGGACCCGTCCTGCAAGACCATCGTGGAGTTCAGCCCCAATGAGACGGTGGACCTGGACCGCAGCCTGCTGGCCCGCTACCAGATCCCCCTGTCGGCCGACCAGCTCTTCACCCAGTCGGTGCTGGACAAGACCCTGACCCGGGACAACTACCAGGCCCGCCTGCACGACCTGCTCTACATCGAGGAGATCGCCCAGTACAAAGAAGTCAGCAAGTGAGTGYGAGCCTCTTTGTTGTTGTAGTCTGTTTCCAAGCAGCCCTATTCTGAAAACCTTCAACCACTGACAATGGGTTTTATTGCTAAAAATAAACTTTTTAAATAGCACTTTCATTTGCTAGTGATAATTGTAAGGAGTGTGTGCTGATTTTTTTAGTCTGTTTTCTCCGAAGGGTTGGTCCTTTAGTGGTCCTTTTTATTGAGGTTTAGTCAGTCACACCTCTTGATACCGGCAAATAGACATTTTAGTGTGTAGACAGTACGGAGCGACAGTCTGGATTGAGTGGAGGTCTGTGAGACTGGCCCACCACAAGGTGTCAGAGTCGGTCTTCCACAGTAAAAGGGGTGTGTGTGTGTGTGTGTGTGTGTGCGTGCACCACACGTGGCCAGGCACACAGCTAAAGCCCTTTTTAATAATGCATATCTCCTCGGCATCCCCAGAGATTTCCCCAGAGCAGGAAATTTGTTTTAGAATATAAGTAATTTCTTGTGTATAAACTGAGGCGCCTCCCCAAAACCCCCCTGTAATTCGGCACCTGCTGCTCTCCTCAGTGGAAGGTGAGAAGGAGACCAGGTTATCACAGCAGTCCAACCCTGATTAAGACCGAATCAAAGGCCCCCAAGCCTTCGCTTAGTCACCCGAGTGGAAGTAACCAGGGTTGCCCTCCGTCACTGTTCCCCCTCATCACTGTTATTGTCATTTGCCTGGGGCTGTGGAATGATGGGTTCCTCTCAATCTTCCAATTTAACATTGAGGGCCGGTTTCCCGGGAAACAGATTTAGCTGAGTCGTGGACAAGAAGCATGTTCTATGGAGATTCTCCAGTTTTAAAGTGCTTTTATGTCCAGGACAGGGCTTAATCTGTGTCCGGGACGTGTGGCTTCGTGGGGTGTTCTTCAAGGGGAATCTGTTCATCAGAATAATCTGATCTAGGACCTGTGAATTTCTTGACTTGTTCCACATTTTCTTACATTACAGCCTTATTCTAAAATTGATTGAATTGTTCCCCCCCAATCTACACACTAGCCCTTAACACGTTTTCAGAATTTTTTTGCACATTTATAAAAAATTAAACTTGAAATATCACATTTTACAAAAGTATTCAGAACCTTTACTCAGTACTTTGTTGAAGCACCTTTGGCAGCCTCCAGTCAGCCTCCAGTCTTCCTGCATATGACGTGACAAGCTTGGCACACCTGTATTTGGGGAGTTTCTTCCATTCTTCTCTGCAGATCCTCTGTCAGGTTGGATGGGGAGCATCGCTGCACAGCTATTTCAGGTCTCTCCAGAGATGTTTGATCGGGTTCAAGTCCGGGCTCTGGCTGGGTCACTCAAGGACATTCAGAGACTTGTCCCGGAGCCACTCCTGTGTTGTCTTGGCTGTGTGCTTAGGGTTATTGTCCTGTTGGAAGGTAAACCTTTMCCCCAGTCTGAGGTCCTGAGCGCTCTGGAGCAAGGATCTCTCTGTATTTTGCTCTGTTCATCTTTCCCTCGATCACGACTAGTCTCRCAGTCCCTGCTGCTGAAAAACATCCCGTGGCATGATGCTGCCACCATGCTTCACTGTAGGGATGGTGCCAGGTTTCCTTCAGATGTGATGCTGGCATTCAGGCCAAAGAGTTGAATCTTGTTTCAATCCAGACCAGAGAATCTTGGTTTCATGAGTCTGAAGTCCTTTAGGTGCTTTTTTGGTAAGCCACACGGCTGGTCATGTGCCTTTTACTGAGGAAGGGCTTCCACCTGGCCACTCTACCGAAAAGGCCTGATTTGGTGGAGTGCTGCAGAGATGGTTGTCCTTCTGGAAGGTTCTCCCCATCTCCACAGAGGAGCTCTGTCAGTGACAATCGGGTTCTTGGTCACCTCCCTGACCAAGGCCTTCTCCCCTGATTGGCCGGTCGGCAGCTCTAGAAGAGTCTTGGGGGTCTAAACTTCTTCCATTTAAGAATGATGGAGGCTTCTGTGTTCTTGGGGACCTTCAATTGCTGCAGAATTTTTTGGTACCCTTCTCCAGATCTGTGCCTCGAACAATCCTGTATCGGAATCCTCTACGGACAATTCCTTCGACCTCATGGCTTGGTTTTTGCTCTGACATGCAGGACATCATATTAGACACGGTGTGTGTGCCTTCAAATCATGTCCAATCAATTGAATTACCACATTGGACTCCAATCAGTTGTAAAACATCAAGAGGATCAATGGAAACAGATGCACCTGAGCCAATTCGAGCTCATAACAAAGGGTCTGAATACTTATGTAAATAAGGTATTTAAAAAAAGTCTAAACCTGTTTTCGCTTTGTCGTTATGGGGTGTTGTGTGTAGATTGATGTGGGGGAAAATATATTAATCCGTTTTAGAATAAGGGCGTAACCTAACAGTGGAAAAAGTCAAGGGGTCTGAATACTTTATGAATGAACTGTAATTGATAATACACAATATTAGGCTATATAATATGAATATTGTATCAATAATACTATAAATAGTGTAATGTCCCTGTCAAATACTCTCCCAGTATTGCTGTCTTGATAAGAGCTATTGATCTCTGAGAAAATAATTTTGGCTGTCCATGAACCACCCATGACCACATGGCCCAACTTGTGTCCTCTTTCTCCTCAAACCAAATATTAAATCCGTTTTAGAATAAGGCTGTAACCTAACAAAGTGGATAAAGTCAAGGGGTCTGAATGATTATTCAACAATCAATCTGCAATGCTCTCTAAGGGCCCGAGCTTACCTAAGGGACCCCTAAAGCTGAAACATATGGTGCAAGTCTGTTTTGCCACTCTGCTGAAATAGAAAGTGATGAATTGGTAGATTTTCWTGCCAAACAGAAGATCCTTCTACCCAACACAAACATGTTTCTAACACTAACAACTGTCTATGTGAATGCCTCCGGGCAAAAAGTTTGTCCTGTAAACCACATGGCAAAACGTTGGCCCTCTTTGGATCACAACTGCTTTTTGCATTAAAATAATGTGAAAAGGTCAAATTTCTAGAAGTTAAGAAGTTACATTGATTCAACCTTATTCCAGTTAAACATGGTYCATATTTTCGACACGACGACTCCAGTCCCATTTCATTGCTATCTATCTTTGCTACCGTCCCACCCTCTCCCCTCCCAAGTTCCAACATCAAAGTCGCCTCAGCACTGGATAACAATGCTAATGTCCATTTCTGGCTAACTTCGCTTAGGCCTACTCTCCCCTTTCGTCAGTCATATTAGCCTTTTCTAACAATGCTAATGCTCCCATTCCTAACCTCATTTCTGGCTAACTTCGCTTAGGCCTACTCTCCCCTTTCGTCAGTCATATTAGCCTTTTCTAACAATGCTAATGCTCCCATTCCTAACCTAATTTCTGGCTAATGACGCTAACTCTCCTCTCCCACCAGGTTCAACATCAAAGTCAACCTCCAGCTGGTCACCAGCTTCATGCTGACTGGCATCTCGGGTGGCGCCAAGTACGCCCAGAACGGGCAGCTCTTCGCCCGCTTCAAGCTGACGGAGACGCTGTCGGAGGACACGCTGGCGGGCCGCCTTGTCATGACCAAGGTGAACTCTGTCTTGCTGCTGCCCCTGGCCCGCCAGGAGTGGTGCAGCCAGCCCCCGGGGGTCAAGGAGCGGGTCTACGAGGCCTGCATCGAAGAGAAGACCAAGGACTACATCTTCCTGCGGATATGCAAGGACTGCTGCGAGGAGCTGGGCTTGATACCTGATAGGGAACTGCAGGTACGGACAAAATACATTGTTGTWTAACACTGTGTGATTGACTTAGCAACAAGTTGCTACAGAAGAGTTGATTGGTTAGAATATATTTTATTTTTCAACAGATTTATAGAATGGCAGCTGCCAKAATAGGTKTTTTTCWATTTAATTTTGTGGGTAGGTTATTGGCTGAACGGATCTAAAGTCCAGTATGGAGTCAGTGCCATTCTAGCCATGTTGCAATATGGAGGCTGTTTAGTGTGGTTTGTTCCCTGTAGTTCAATACAACACATAATCACACCACGGGTGAGGTCTATACTTTTGAGTCACAAGGACTTCTCCCTTGACATGGCGTCAGCCTCGAAAAGCTTGTTCATGTCCCATGTCACCACGGACAGAGGAGATGGCATAGAAACTATTCTCTGAGTCAGGTGAATGGTTTAAACCCCTTAAAGGCCCACCACCCCGTCCTTTCAATATTTTCAATCTCCCATTCCATTGTGTCCTCTGCCATTTTGAGAGCTGAGAAATCATTAATGAAAGCCTCACCTCTCCACCTCTCCGACGTCTGATGCTTTAGCGTAAAGCAAACTCTCAGGGTGAAAGGTCCCCGTATCGATTACCACTTCACAAAGGTTAGCGCCGTCGACGGTAAGGCTGGCTCTCCAGGGAAAATTGCACTCTGCCAGTGCGGCGAGAGATCCAGATTACTTTGCCCAGTGGCGGCTGAAGGCTGATCTTTCTCGCCGGTGTGAATGATGGGCTGGCGGGGGAAAGCGAGGCCCGGGCATGAGCAATTATCCAAACAAGCCTGTTGCTGGGAAAATAATCTGTCCGTGGTGTTTTGGAGCGAGACATTTGGTTGCCTTTCTATCTCTTGCTCTTTGTCCTTATCTTCTTGCCATTTAGAATGTCTCTCTCGCCTCAATGTTCTTTTTATTGTTTTTATTCATAAATCTTTTTCTCTTTCGGTTTCCTTTTATCCCTCATTCTCCACACTTTACTGCTGGCTACTGTATCTGTTAGCAGCTCATGTCTGGCTAAGTGATTAGGACAGGGCCTGTGGCGATGGGGGAATTAAAGCTAGCTATCTAGCCACCCTGTGGATACCCATGCTATTATGAATGAAACTATGCTTACCTGGAAGAATGATATCATGATTATTTGCATTAATCCAGTAGGTATGTGTTTGGCAAATTCTACCATCACAATGTGCTCTACAAAAACATCCCCAGCCTCTTTCTAGGTGCGCAATGGAATTAAAGGGTAACTACACTAGGGCCGTATAAAATCCGCAATGCGGAGGACACGGACGGAATCACAGAAGTGCGCAAGTTTATCATTAGACATGAACAGAATGCATCAATGATTCGGTATGTAGCCGTTAGCGTCGATGCTAACGAAAAGTCTTTCCTAAAAACCTTCTCAATTAAATGTTAACTACACAAAGTAGCCTATGCTTACCTAACAAAATTATATCCAGTGGCTATTTCTTTTGCAAACTCTACCGTCACTGTGCGCTACAAAAATATATCTAAGCATCAGCTCTCCTAGGTGCACACTGAAATTAAAGGGTAATAAGTACACTAAAATCTACATTTCAATGTTTTTCCAGACCTCAAAGTGGTTTCCTGATATGGTTTGAGTATTGTTGTGGATTCAAACATCCAATTTAGTTGTTTTTCTATTTAAAAAAAAAAAGAGTGAAAACTGAAGGGGGGAACCCTCGCGAAAAATTTGACCCACGTATTTCATAGGACCTTATAAATGGCTGCTTGTCCATGAAAAGGAGCGAGGGAGACCAACAGTTTAAATTCGTAACAGCCATTTTAGCAGTGTGTCGATAGGTCATTGAGTAATGTGTCAGTTGTGCAGAGCCAATTGTTTCCAGCTGAGCCTCTCCTCTAAACTGGCTCTTTATTTAGTCTCAACACTTGGATTGAGTGACCTAAATAAGTGACCACACTGACTGCTTCTGACCTGACGACGACTAACCAAGACCACTTCTGTCTTCTGACCGTGGCCACACTGTCCATGAGTACCCACTCCTGTGTTCCCCCTCTGCCCCAGGTGGAGCTGCAGTTTCAGTTGAACCGCCTGCCCCTGTGTGAGATGCACTATGCTCTGGACCGCATCAAAGACAACGGCATCCTGTTCCCAGACGCCAGCCTTACCCCCACCATCCCCTGGAGCCCCAACAGGTACGCACGCACGAGCACACACAATTCCTGTAGCCCCCTCCAGGTACTATCCAACCCACCCTAGACCAGGGGTATTCAAATCTGAGCCTGGAGGTCTGCCGCCATTTTTCTGTTGTACCTGATAATTAATTGCAACCATCTGGTGTCCCAGGTCTAAATCGGTCGTTGAGGGAAATAATGAAAATCAGAAGTGGCTCCGTGTTCCAGATTTGAATTTGCCTGACATAGATCCTTCAACCCCTGTTCCATGGTGTGTAAACAGGTTCAGGYCAGCCATTGCTAATCAGCATCCACCCAACAGGCCCCTTACTCACCTCCATTGATCCATGTGAGGTTTTGACATTTGTCAGAGGACATTTTATTTTTTTAAGATTACGCTATAACCTACGTGTGTGTGTGTGTAAAATGTTATTCTAGCTTGCATACTCATTTAGGTTAAATATAGAAGTCTCCCTAAAACATGCACGGTAAATTAGCTTTGCTAAGACCTTCACATCGGAATGAAGTTGAGAAAGGTGACCGAGACTAGCTGCCCTCGCTGACTAGGCGGCCATTTTAAAAAGCTGTTAGTTCTCCCGGCTAAAGTCGGACAACTATTGGAGGGCCACAGAGTAATCTTTATTGACACGAACCCAAGAGTCAACAAAGTCAAGACTAATCTCATGCTTCCAAATAACTCATTTATCTGGTTTACTGACTATGATTAACACTGTATACGCTTTGATTAAAGACTTCATGCGCTTTAACTTTTGCTACTGAAAGATCAACAAGTCAGGTTCTTCTTCCTGCGTTTTATATATGTGTTTTGCAGTGGTGGCCACAATTTAAATGCATAAAGGGGGAAACACTTACAATATTGGCAATGGTTATTAGTACAATCACCACCTTAACTAGCTCCATATGGCAGTAACCAATTTGGATAAAGTCCCTAAATACTWTGGGTCCACGTGTGCTTCACCTCATTAAGAWAATGGTATGAGAATGAGTGGTGTTAAAAATGGGTTTGAAATAATATGGAAAGTGTTGCCTGTTAGACTAAGTAGGTTATATTACTTGTTATGTAGGCCTAACAAAGCCCCTGCCTTGCCTGACTGCATGGTGGCTATTGACTGCCATGTTGATTGGTCATMAATAAGCTAATTGGCCAGCGCCAATGCGCTTGTCTCCCGTGTCTGGGTTTCTCAGACCAGCTGTGCACCCTGTGTGTGTCCGTTTGTTTCACCACCCATACACCGTGCTTTTGGCCAGCCATTCAGCCAGCCATTCCAAGACCTCAACCCTCCTCACCCCTCTTCCCTCAGACCTCATTACTCTGTGGGTGAGCCTCCCAGCTCAGTTTTAAACCCTGACCCGGGCTCTCCGTTCATCCCCACTGATCCCTGAATCCGTCCCTCTGCCCTACCTATTCACAGCCCCTTCACGGTGCTTACAGCTGCCTTTAGCATGGCTGGGCTTGTATACGATCGACCGGGRGGGCTGTTCAGCTCAACTTGGCCACTGCTTTCTAATGAGGACCGAGATGCTAGTAGACTGAGAGACTGGCCCACGGTTTATCAGACTTAAGAGGGTGTGTTAGTGTGCTTTTGGCGGGGTTTGGTGTGTGTGGACAAATGTCCCCCTCCTTGTGTCAGGAACCCCATGAGCGATGCTGCTTGTTCGCCAGCCAGCCGACTTAGTGTCAATGTGAATCTCATCTTCCTCCTCCCTTCTTCCTACCCTATCTCATCCCCCCCTCTCTCTCTCTGTCACCCTGCAGGCAGTGGGACGAGCAGCTGGACCCGCGTCTCAACGCCAAGCAGAAGGAGGCCATCCTGGCCATCACCACGCCTCTAACCATCCCCCTGCCCCCTGTGCTCATCATCGGGCCCTACGGCACGGGCAAGACCTTCACCCTGGCACAGGCCGTCAAGCACATCCTCAAGCAGGACGACAGCAGGTGAGGCGGGCACCACACGCCAACTCCTTTACGGCTAGATGGGTCGCTCTAAAAGGGCAAAGGTTACTGCTGCTCCCGGGGCTTCAGGCAGCCTCYGAGTTGACAGTTAAGAAAACCATCAGGGTGACATTGTCAAGTTGGGTGTATCAGAATGTGTCACTGAAGGCAATTGGGGCGGATGTGTGTGGATTAAGGGAATGTCAGTCGAATGGGATTGAGGCAGCGATTGGTTGGTTGATTGTGTTTGGATGGTTAATCTCCATTCAAGTGAACCACGTGTTCAATTGAATTGTCATTACAACGGCCTGTTATCTCAGTTCCAACAGAATTCCATGTTGTAATAGAACGCAAAATGCCCTGAAGACTCCCGCTCTCCCACTTTTTGCCCCTTCTCTTGTTAGTCCGGCGAGACGCTGACAGGAAATGTATATTGGCTAGTGTAAAAATAGGAAACGACAATGTTTCCTGTGTTTTTATTTTAAAATAATCATAGAATACATTGTGGCATTTGGCCTTGAACATAAGATACGTTTATTTTAATTTTATAAAGCCTTCATACYTAATAAAAAAATATGTTCTGAAAAATGTGTAGGAATACAATATTCATCTGAAACTTTCCAACTGACTATGTTAAATATTATATGGTGGGAATGAATTATGGATGTTTTAAAAGCCGATACAAGGAGGGTGARTGACCCCTATAGACAGTTGTTCATCATGATGTTAACTTTCTGAGAAGTAGGAACATGCGGTCAAGTGCACAACGTTCCTGCAACGCTGTTTTAAGGAACGTGTTAACATGTTCACGTCAAAATAAATGTTCTAGAATTGTCTGTATTGCCTCAACGTCGAAACAGTAGGTGTTCTGTCACTTCTATGCAGTGATTCTCCGACATACCTACTTGTCTTTCMTTGTTATGGCCTGGAGTTTGTCCCTGGTCAGATCAGGTGGTCAACAAAATCTCCCGGGCATATTTATTGTGTTAAAGATCTCCTAAGCGCTGACACATTTATCCCCTTTCTTTCGCAGGGTCCTCATTTGCACCCATTCCAACAGTGCAGCTGACCTGTACATAAAGGACTACCTTCATCCATACGTAGAAGCGGGCAACGCGCATGCAAGACCTCTCAGGTAAGGGCCTGCAGAAGAGCTTTACAAGGGGTTTGCAGCACCTCTTCAGAACYCCGAGACCCTCATAAGACACAACACTTGCTTTATTCCAAGATATTCATTCTTTTTTTTTGCTGTTACAGTATCCAACCTGCCGCCTGAAATCAATCCACACCTCTTGTGAACAGTGTGCTTTCAGGCATTCAGTTCTCCCTGCTGGCTGTAGCCTGAGGCATCAACAAACCCGAATCCACTCGTAGTTGTATCGACCGCATGGAATCGCAGTCAAAATCAGTGATCGGATCGATCAATCAAATGTATTTATAAAGCTCTTTTTACATCAGCAGATGTCACAAAGTGCTTATACAGAAACCCAGCCTCAAACCCCAAACGGCAAGCAATGCAGATGTAGAAGCACGGGTGGATTGATCCGTCCACGCCATTGAGATTAGAGGTGCAGTGGAGCGGAACAGCGGTTGCCGTATGGSAGTSAGCTCGGCAGACCTCGGATCTCTCTGAGGAGATGTGTCCCGGCCTCACGACACAGCAGCTGTYACATAAAGTCTCCTGCGTTCCTCCCTTTCTCACCTTCACTCAATCTCCTTCCCTCAACTACTGCTTCTGTGACTTCTAATCACAGTAACTGTAATCCAGCCCCCCCCCCCCAACAAAATCAAAATGTTTCCCTGACTTCTAGCCAGACCCCATGTGGCAGTGAAGGGCCAAATGACTTGTTACACTTGACTGATGGTCTGATACCAAGGGGTGTTTTGGGAATCCCACTGTAATCGCCATGTAATTGGGCTYTCAGCCAATTTCTCCCGGGGCTTTGTGTGCTTWGCCAAGTGAGAAGGCCGTACGTGTGCATGCTGTGAAGGCGATACACAGACAGTTCTTTGAGCCCGCTAAACCCTGTCGAGGCACACAACGCCGTAAGGAATGAGACAAGATGCGACCAATGGAGTGATATGAAAATGTCAGGACAGTTGCAAAATGTTAAAAGTATGAAAAGTCAATATGTTGATATGTTGCTAATTTGTGTGTCTACTTGTCAATTGCAAGTTCAGGAATTTAAATGTTAAATAAYTAATCCCAATCATATTAAAACCAGTAAATAGATACTTCTCAACGTAAATATCTGCTACTTTTGATTTTGTCAGCCCAGTTTGTCTGGAATTAACCATCCCGCTGTGTCCTCTTTCTCTGCCCCCCCCAGGGTATACTTCAGGAACCGCTGGGTGAAGACTGTCCACCCGTTGGTGCAGCAGTACTGTCTGATCTCTAACACACAGTACACTTTCCAGATGCCCGAGAGAGAGGACATCCTCCGGCACCGCGTGGTGGTGGTCACCCTCAGCACCTCCCAGTACCTCTGCCAGCTGGACCTGGAGCCAGGTGAGTGGCTAACCGCTYACGTAGCATATACAGCAAACGTATCACACACTGGTGGGATAACTACTTGACACAAGGAGCTGTATAGCCAGGAACAAGTGAGCAATGCAACTGCAAACTGCCTGTTGAAACGGCTTAGGCTACATTTTCTGCGTTTACCAAGCAGTTTTGTTTTAAAGTCAACGGAATGACAACAGGGCCTTAAAACGATCCAGACACCCACGTACCGTAGCTACATGACACATCTCAAATCCGCCCCAGCMCGTCTTTAGATCAGCCGCCACCCCTTCCCCGTAACGGCATGAGGCGGGTGGAGAGAGGAAAGAAGTCCTTTTAAGATGGAGTTAAAAAGACGATGAAAACAAACCAATTTGTCAGCGGCGAGCTAATAGCCGTCTCTAATGTGTCAGCGGAGGGCTTTGTCTGTTTTTTAGGAACACCATCTGCCTGTATAGCATTGCACTTCACTTTATTAGGCCCCCCCTCCTCGCGTTTCATCTATCTCCCGCGCTCGCCGTTGATGAAAACCGCCYACAAATGAGGCAATTGGGAGCTCCTCCCGCTCCTTTGTAGTGATAACAAATCACCAATCCAGTACACATGTCGATCAGGTTGCGTTGGCTCTCAACTGTTTTTGTTTGGGCTTGTTAATCCCTTCTCTATGGGCCAGGCTTTTGGCAGCCAATGGTCTGTCTGTGTGTGTGTGTGTGAGATCGAGAGAACCCCCCCCCCTTTTCATGTCCGACTGCCCCCGCTCATTAACAGAACCTGCCTTCCTTTCCTCTTACGCCCAGCCTCGGTACGTTACAGACCCTTACGTACTTATCATTGTACATCATTCCTGTCCAGTATGCGCTGTTTTGCCTATTTTTGAGGGTGGCGCTGTGGCGCTAGCTTCACCTTAGGCTGGGGTTAGATGGCTGGGTTAGAGTTGTTAATAATGACTCCTATGACAATGGGAGGTGAATTTATGGTACTTTGGTGTCTTTGTAGACTCTTAACTGACATACAGGGTGCCATACACAAACAACCCTACTACAATAGGTGGCAAAATGTGCTTTATATTTCATCTCTTMCTCAAGTGCAACTGCAGTTCCAACGCTCAACATGAATACAAACTTTGTCGTGCATTTTGCSAAAGAATTTGTTGTAAAGATAAATATTGTAAATATGGGCTTACACTATACAGAACGTGAATGCATTCCACTCCTGTCTGGGTTTTCAATTTTTTTTATTCTGAAGTATGCTAGTTCCAAACGTTAAAGAAAAATCCATGAAACCCTCTAACGCCCTCAATTGATCCGTTTCTCCACCATCATACTGTACTATTCTTGTGGAAATGTTGCGGCGTTTGGACGCGGCTGTACAGTGGTTGTTTCTTCCACTTCTCCCTGCCTGCTCTGCTCCGACAGTCCTCTAATATGCCGTTTCATCCTCATGTGCCAGGCAGCGTTTGAGCCTTTTTTTAAAATCAGGGTTACCGCTCGATACCTTTRCAAACGTCTGCAATACCAGCTTTAGTGTGTATAGCGGCTACTGTCTGAAGTTGAGAAAGAGACGGAGAGATGTGGCAGAAGGCAGGCCCGCATTTATCTTTTTCCAGTTTTTTTTATTTTTATTTTTGCTCTCTGTGCAATCACAAAGCCAGACGGACTAGAAACCAACAACAACAAAAAACAGTCTGTACATGACCTTCTCCTCACGGACTGAGAAATGTTTGAGTATTTTAAATCGGGGACACCACCGCTCAAACCCTTTRAAACGTCAGCAAAACCAGCATTGGTGTGTAGTGGCTACTGTTGAAGATGGATAGACAGAAGGGGTAGAAGAWAAACAAACCTTTTTTGCTGGAACAATAAGCACATCTAAACTAGGCCTACGAGTTTACAGAACGAATAGGACATGAGAGCATTCGTCATTAGTTTATTTGGGGTTAGAAAGTTAATGTTTGTCAATTTTAATATTTAAAGTGCAAAGCTCTAGTCACGACTAAGACCAACGCATTGGGAACGTTGGACCCCGATCTAAAAGGACCAAACTGCAAAACTATACATGGCAGATCTATACCACACGATATCGAAATCAATCATTATCCAATGAGGTTGTGATGTTACATGTGTCATTGGGTATTACCGATGGCATTCACCATGAGCACCGCCACAGACCAAGACATTGCTAAAGTCTTGAACTTGCTAGCCTGCAATGACCTGTGCTATGTTTGTTTCAAGGTGCCAAATGAATCCTCACCTCGTGGTAATTAATGGGTCATCTAACGGTGCTCTGACTGAAATGGTTTGTGTTCTTCTYTGTCCGCAGGGCTCTTCTCTCACATCCTATTGGACGAGGCGGCCCAGGCCATGGAGTGTGAGACCATCATGCCTTTCGCGCTGGCCAGCAAAAGCACCCGCATCGTGCTGGCTGGAGACCACATGCAGGTAAAACTGCGGTTTAGGATGACGTCATTGGTTAGAACAAACTGACCTTTTGAAACAAACTCTCACTGTAACTCCTTTCTTTTAGGGTCAGGTCACAGAGTGGGAAAACTTGCGGCCTTACTTGTATTCTCTCATGCAAATGACCTTCGAGTTCTGCAGGCCTTTGCCGAGCCAGCAAATAAAAATCAGTGTATCGCCCAAGTCCTTTACATTTCCGTGTGTTTTGGACTCCGTCGTTAGCCRGTGGCTAACTTCACATTGGCCGCGAGTGAAACAYACGTAGGAAAGAAAGAACTTGGCCGAGAGAGCATGTTTACCATTCACAGTCCAGTCAGACGAGGTAAACTAAACTCCCCCTGTCAGTCAAGCTTTGTGGAACACTCCAAAGTAGCCTCTTATTTCRGTTTRTTTMTGTGTTCTGGACACTGTGTTTATTGAGTGCGACAGGACTAAGAGTAGGCAGTAGATAAATAAACCCGGCGGGAGTTTAACGTTACGATAAAGGTTGTTATTATTTTTCTACTCWATCTTGCGCCCTCTCTCAGAAGGAACAATGCCTCGAAACATGCTCAATTCCCTTCTCCTGTCTATCCTCCTGCCATTTTATTTTTCTCTTGCTCTCTCGGTCTCACTCTCTGCCTCTCTCTCTCCCCCTCTATCTCTCCCTCTACATCTAAATCTGTTSCACATTGTCTGTGCGCTGCGTGTCTGTTGCCGAGGAGGATTTCTTTGCCCCTCCTCCTCCTCTCTTCTATCTGTTATCACTGTTCATTATTGGATGTTTTTTTTGTCTCGGCTGAATGAAGTAGGCTGAGAATAGTGAATGAAGGTTCACGGCTCCTATTGACTTCAGGTCTTCTATTCACTGMGTGGGCCTCTTTAAAAGCCTGGCTGAACATTTCCCCTGAGACTGGGAGGTCCAACCTTGAGCTAAATTACCACAAACACAAAACAATCTAGTTCAGCCAGTGTCAGATTAGAGATAATTGCTGTTGGGGGGTTTTGTGTGTCTTAAGCGCATCTTAATCAAATCAAATGTTGTCACATGCGCCGAATACAACAAGTGTAGACCTTACCGTGAAATGCTTACTTACAAGCCCTTAACCAACAGTGCCATTCAAGAAGAGTTAAGAAAATATTTACCAATAAACTGAAGTAAAAAATAATAAAAAGTAACACAATACAATAARGAGMCTATATACAGGGGGTACCGGTACAGAGTCAGTGTGCGGGGGTACAGGTTAGTTGAGGTAATTTGTACATGTAGGTAGGGGTGAAGTGACTGTGCATAGATAATAAACAGTGAGTAGCAGCAGTGTACAAAATAAATGGAGGGGGGGTCAATGTAAATAGTCCGGTGGCCATTTGATTAATTGTTCAGCAGTCTTATGACTTGGGGGTAGAAACTGTTGAGGAGCCTTTTGGTCCTAGACTTGGCGCTCCGGTACTGCTTGCCGTGTGGTAGCAGAGAACACAGTCTATAACTTGAGTGACTGGAGTCTCTGATTTTATGGGCTTTCCTCTGACACCGCCTATTCTATAGGTCCTGGATGGCAGGAAGCTTGGCCCCAGTGATGTACTGGGCCGTTCGCACTACCCACTGTAGCGCCTTACGGTCAGATGCCGAGCAGTTGCCATACCAGGCGGTGATGCAACCGGTCAGGATGCTCTCGATGGTGCKGCTGTAGGACTTTTTGAGGATCTGGGGACCCATGCCAAATCTTTTKAGTCTCCTGAGGGAAAAGGTTTTGTCYTGCCCTCTTCACGACTGTCTWGGTCTGTTTGGACCAGGATAGTTTGTTGGTGATGTGGACGCCAAGGAACTTAACTCTCATCCCGCTCCACTACAGCCCCGTCAATGTTAATGGGGGCCTGTTCGGCCTACATTTTCCTGTAGTACACAATCAGCTCCTATGTCTTGCTCACATTGAGGGAGAGGTTGTTGTGCTGGCACCACACTGCCAGGTCTCTGACCTCCCTATAGGCTGTCTCATCGTTGTCGGTGYTCAAGCCTACCACTGTTGTGTCGTCAGCAAACTTAATGATGYTGTTGGAGTCATGTTTGGCCACTCAGTCGTGGGTGAACAAGGAGTACAGGAAGGGACTAAGTACACACCCCTGAGGGGCCCCAGTGTTGAAGATCAGCGTGGCAGACATGTTGTTGCCTACCCTTACCGACCTGGGGCGGCCGGTCAGGAAGTCCATGATCCAGTTGCAGAGGGAGGTGTTTAGTCCCAGGGTCCTTAGCTTAGTGATGAGCTTTGTGGGCATTGTGGTGTTGAACGCTGAGCTGTAGTCAATGAACAGTATTCTCACATAGGTGTTATTTTGTCTAGGTGGGAAAGGGCAGTTTGGAGTGCGATTGAGATTGCGTCATCTTGTAGATGTGTTGGGGCGGTATGCGAATTGGAGTGGGTCTAGGGTGTCCGGAGGAGGCTGTTGTGTGAGCCATGACCAGCCTTTCAAGGCACTTCATGGCTACCAACGTGACAGGGCGGTCATCATTTAGGCAGGTTACCTTCGCCTCCTTGGGCACAGGGACTATGGTGGTCTGCTTGAAACATGTTGGTATTACAGACTCGGTCAGGGAGAGGTTGAAAATTTGGTGAAGACACTTGCCAGTTGGTCCGCTCATGCTTTGAGTACATGTCCTGGTAATCCGTCTGGCCCTGCGGCTTTGTGAATGTTGACCTGTCTAAAGGTCTTGCTCTTATCGGCTACCGAGAGCGTTATCACACAGTCAGTGTTGCTTGCCTCGAAGCGAGCATAAAAGGCATTTAGCTTGTCTGGTAGGCTAGCGTCACTGGGCAGCTCGCGTCTGGGTMTCCCTTTGTYGTCTGTAACAGTTTTCAAAGATGCTGCTGAGCATGTTTTCGGAGCTTTAACTATTTATTATTGTTGCATTGTCGAAGGAACCTGCAAGTTAGTATTTAGTTGGACAGTGTATACTAGAGGTTGACCGATTAATCGGAATGGCCGATTTCAAGTTTTCATAACAATCGGCATTTTTGGATGCCGATTATGGCCGATTTATTTTGCAATCCATGACGAGACTGCGTGGCAGGCTGACCACCTGTTACGCGAGTGCACGCAGCAAGGAGCCATGTTAAGTTGCTTGCTAGCATTAAACTTATCTTATAGAAACAATCAATCTTAACATAATCACTAGTTAACTACACATGGTTGATATTACTAGTTTAACTAGCTTGTCCTGCYTTGCATATAATCAATGCGGTGCCTGAAGTTGT
This sequence comes from Salvelinus sp. IW2-2015, assembly GCF_002910315.2. Lineage (NCBI taxonomy): Eukaryota > Metazoa > Chordata > Actinopteri > Salmoniformes > Salmonidae > Salvelinus > Salvelinus sp. IW2-2015. The sequence goes on along the minus strand of NC_036838.1, from coordinate 7,297,607 downwards.
CACTTCTTTTGCGTTCAGTGTAAGCGGAGTCAGGGTATAAGCAGCAGTTTGGGCCGCCTGGCTCGTTGCGAACTGTGTGAAGACCATTTCTTCCTAACAAAGACCGTAATTAATTTGCCAGAATTGTGCATAATTATGACTTAACATTGAAGGTTGTGCAATGTAACAGCAATATTTAGACTTAGGGTTGCCACCCGTTCGATAAAATACGGAACGGTTCCGTATTTCACTGAAAGAATAAACGTTTTGTTTTCGAAATMATAGTTTCCGGAGTTGATCATATTAATGACCAAAGGCTCGTAATTTCTGTGTTATTATATGATTTGATAGAGCAGTCTGACTGAGCGGTGGTAGGCAGCAGCAGGCTGTTTATTGATGTATTATATTAAGTTAAAATAAGTGTTCATTCAGTATTGTCGTTATTATATATATATATATATATACATACATACATACATACATACATACATACATACATACATACATACATATAAATAAATCGGCCGATTTGAATCGTTGTCTGCTTTTTTTGGTCCTCCAATAATCGGTATCGGCGTTGAGAAATCCTAATCGGTCGACCTCTAGTGTATACCATGTGTACATACGGCTAATCAAACTCAACTTGACAAATCACACTAATGGCTAAACATCTCAGCAGGAATGTAGCTACCGATGGTGGGATACCGGCCACTTTGATTTTGGAGCCACAGGTCAAAACATTTTGGATTCGGCTGGACYGGAACTTATTGATTTGGAGCATTGCATTGTCTGCACAGACTACGTGACATGAGCTGTCGGGAAGAAATTGATTGAGCCTTTTTGAGTGCAGCAAGATGTCTGTTCCACAAGACTATGTACAGTGTCTGAAACCACAAGTAGATGTAGAATGAATTTGGATCAAAACAAATATTGCCACTAAACATGTACAGTTGCAGTTTTATTGACTACAAATGCAGGAAAGACAACTCCAGTCAGGCTGTATCACCACCTGCACATCCCTGTTGCATTGAAAAGACACAACTCCAGTCTGGCTATATCACCACCTGCACATCCCTGTTGCATTGAAAAGACACAACTCCAGTCTGGCTATATCACCACCTGCACATCCCTGTTGCATTGAAAACAAAATACAAATAAATTGGGTATGTTACTTGAGATTCATTTTACTCAATGATTTTGGGTTGCCCTCACTTCTCTACCTCCATCCCTCTCTTTTCCCCGTTCCCTCCCTCCAGCTCAGTCCGTTTGTGTACAGCGAGTTTTCTCGAGAGCGGAACCTGCATGTGTCGCTGTTGGACCGGCTGTACGAGCACTACCCAGCCGAGTTCCCCTGCCGCATCCTGCTCTGTGAAAACTACCGCTCCCACGAAGCTATCATCAGGTAGGTGTGAACTTTATCACACCACCAGGAGGGGGTGGGAGGAGGAGAGCGGAGGGAGGGGAGGGCGGTACAGTCAGCGCATCATGAATAAACACTCAGCAATAGTGATGGTGGGAAATTGATAGTTAGAATATTTTGTACGATCTTATATCGAGACTTTGACTCCGAATATCGATTTGTTGGATAAATAACATTTGGCCCCGACTCCAGCAACATCGTTTACGAATGGGAGATTTTATGCAGGCAGGAGACAGAGTTGACAGTCCCTCTTGGCTGTTGACAGAAATAAAAGCCCAGTGTGCACTCGGAGTCCCATGACCACGGTGTTAATTCTCAGATGGGGATGCTGAAAGTTTTAGGTMGTGGTTTATGAAAGAAGGACCGTGTGGAATGGAAAACTAACCAAACAGATGGCAACATTAGTTGCCATATACAATGCACGCCCGTTCAACCATGCCTTTCTCAACTGACACCTGTCGCAACTGTGACATTTGGGTTGACCCACTGACGTTAAGTCTCCCACCCTCCCTACCGGCCTTCAGTTACACGTCAGAACTGTTCTACGACGGGAAGCTGATGGCCAGCGGGAAGCAGCCGTCCCACAAGGACTTCTACCCGCTGACCTTCTTCACGGCGCGCGGCGAGGACGTCCAGGAGAAGAACAGCACGGCCTACTACAACAACGCAGAGGTATACACCGTTTTGTTCCCTTGTACACCACTGACTTAGGACTGCAGTGGTAGAATGAATTGGTTAATTGAACGTTGATTGAATTAGCGCATTCATGGTGAATTGAAATGGTTAATCATTCAATGGGATTGAGTTGAAATGCACACGCAAACAAAACTCACCCCATAGGATCAACATTACTGTGATGTATTACTTGTGCCTCATATTGTTTACTGCGCTTCACAACCAGACATGTATTTGGGAAATACCTGCAAATGAAATGCTAATTCCTCGTGAAGCCCAGCATTCAAAACCAGGCACTCCAGCGACTGAGTGAAATTCAGAGGTGCCTCTGTTAAATCTGAGGGGTGACTTTTTTAAAATGTAATTTTACCTTTATTTAACTAGGCAAGTCAGTTAAGAACAAATTCTTCTTTTCAATGACGGCCTAGGAACAGTGGGTTAACTGCCTTGTTCAGGGGCAGAACGACAGATTTGTACCTTGTCAGCTTGGGGATTCGAACTTGCAACCTTTCGGTTACTAGTCCAATGCTCTAACCACTAGGCTTCCCTGCCGCCTTGCTAAGTTGACCCCTGAACCCAGCTGACAGAAGCTGCCCAATTAAATTGGATCTAGTCTTATCACAGCGCTGCGCCAACCTGTCATAGGAATTACCCTGCCTCCCTTTGATGATACTGCACCTGTGTCAAACGGCTCGGGACATTAGCATAATGTCATAGGTTTAGGTTGCCTTGATTATGTGTGTGTCCTGTTTGTCTGCTGATGTGACGTCTGGATTCTCATCGTTTTTTTTCTTCTCCTCTCGGCTGAAAAGACCCCCTCTCCACCCTCTCTTTAGTTCTGCTTTCTCTTTGAGGGTTTTAGGCCCTGGTTAAGTACTTTGATGACTCGTAAATAATAATGCCAACAACTTGATTAAAATTGACTGTCTCCTGTGTTGAGCTAGTAAAGATTCAATTGACACCAATAGAAGATGATAAAGGTTTTTGGCGGGAGGCAACAGAGCTAGGCAGGGCGCCCTGCCTTCCAGGACAATTGTTTCTATCCAGCTCGAAGAACCATGAAAAAGTCAGTGGGGAGTAGGGTGAAGTTGCCCCTAGACGCTGATCTTGGGTCAGTTTAGCGTTTCCCCCATTTTATGGTTAAGGCTAGTATTGGGAGAGGGGAAGCTGATCCTAGCTCTGTACCTAGGGGAATCTTCACCCCGGAAGAGATGCCGGTTTTTGGACATGATCTATGAGAACCACAGGCACTTGTAACCAGTCTCTCCCTCCTGTGTCACCCGAGGTGTTTGAGATCGTGGAGCGGGTGGAGGAGATGCGTAAGAAGTGGCCGGTGGCGTGGGGCAAGCTGGACGAGGGCAGCATCGGCGTGGTATCGCCCTACGCCGACCAGGTATTCCGCATCCGCGCCGAGCTCCGAAAGAAGAGGATGCACGAGGTCAGCGTGGAGCGGGTGCTCAACGTCCAAGGTGAGAAGAATACCTTATTGATCCATTTCCTTACAATTAGACCTGTGTTTATTTCATTTACCTTATGACACTACATTCCACTGTAACCCATGGCACAGACGGCCATTTGGCACATATTTGCTATCAAATAGAATAAAAATGTCAATACCGCAATCACAATGGAATTGTAAAGATCAAAGATCAAATCCCATATTACTCATACACTGAAGGACTTTCATTGTGGAACTTTCCCATTCTCCCATTTTTTATTTATTTATTTGGCATTCTAAGAGAGCCAGCGATTTGAAGTGTGACCCTTCCCGTTTCTACCCGACATCTCAGAGATTGCCAGTCTCTCAGTTGGCAGCAGCACTTCACATCCTCTCTCCCAACGTAGTCTGTCTCTCATCTCCCAGCTAGCAGCTCCTCTCGTCTCCAGGACGAGGCTAATGCTCCCATTGGCAACACACACTCTCTCTCTCTTTCACACACACACACACACACACACTCCCAGCCATACGCTGCTGCTTCCAGCTCATTAACTCTCTCATTAAGGAGAAGATGCAGCGATCAGGACGGATCTCACAACACACAGCTGTCTCTGTTTCTCAATGTGGTGTTGGTGTACAGTACACACACACACACACACACACACACACACACACACACACTACCTGGTGTTTGAGAGGGTGTGAATAGTGTATTTTTATTTTTTTTGCAAACGCTTAAGCTTTATCATGAATAATTTCTGCCGTAATTGGATCGTATTTTGGGTCATGAATGATGTCAGCGCCTGGTCGAGGTACTTGGATCATATAATGATTATAATGTAATGAATTAGTAATTATGTTTCTATGAGATGAATATCCACGAAAGCACGCTGAATATGACCAGTAGCGCTTAGTGACCTAATGAAAAAGCATTGTGTGAATGCAATTCATTACTATTAACGTTTGACATACTACACACTTGCTCCTCAGTGCTCAATGGCTGAAAATGTAAGGTCTAAACTGGCCCTGTATGCCCCTCCCACTCTCTCCAGGTAAGCAGTTCCGGGTGCTCTTCCTGAGCACTGTGCGCACACGGCACACCTGCAAGCACAAACAGACGGCCATCAAGCGGAAGGAGCAGCTGGTGGAGGACTCGACGGAGGACCTGGACTARGGCTTCCTGTCCAACTACAAGCTGCTCAACACGGCTATCACTCGCGCCCAGTCCCTGGTGGCCGTGGTGGGAGACCCCATAGCGCTCTGTTCGGTGGGCCGCTGCAGGTACGAAAAACAGATCAGGAAGTGTTGTTGTCATGGGTGAGGGCCCTTTTTTTGAATACTTAAATGAATCCTTGAAGAAATCCCTGATCTGACATGGCTGGATTGGCGACAGCGATACGGTAGAACTGTTGCTTACACTTATCAATTTGGGTTAGATCAGTGAATTARTCCAAGGGATGAAGGAAGGATGGGTGTGTTTTTATAGCATTCAAACAGGGCCTGGAGTTTTCCCTGATAACGTCCTAGTCGTCGAAGTATTGCTCTTGACTGGGTTTGAAATCTTACTGTTTTCATGTTCCATTACATGTTCTGAAGGCTCACAGTAAATARGTTACGCGTTGCTGTGTGTGTGAGTGGGGAAGGGGCACAGTCAGTGTGCCAGCTGTGCAGGAAGAAGTAGCTCAGTGGGGTTGTGTGTCCCTGCCAGGCAGGCTCGCTCTACCTCTGCCCCACACACTCATTCACACACCCTCCCCAAGCCCTCTCCYATGCACGCCCGCGGAGTGTCCGCTTAGGATGACGACATAACGCCAGGCCCTGCCAGAGCCGTTGACATCAGCAATGTGCTGTGTTTCATGGGGTGTGTTTGTTTTGATAATGCTGTCATGTTGTCGAGGGGGTGCTACTCTGAAACCATATTTTAGGAATTTAGTTTTTCTCCAATGGAACTGAAATATGAGGGGGAGGTATTGAATTTGGTGCAGCTATTTGTGACCTAAGGAGTTCTCATCTCTGGCCTGAATGGAATTAAGCCAAAATCGACACTTTGCCTAGTTCTGTGTTGATTACGTCCAAATATTTCCCCCATATTCAAAACATCTTCAGGGCTGMGGCACAGATTCTGCTAGCCCATTCCCCATTGCAAACACACACACAACCCTCCCTCAGCTGCAGTCCCTCTCTCCCGTCGCCATGGCAACTGTTGAGCGTCGGCAAACCAGTTATATCTGGCGCTAACGAGGAAGAAGCTCTGTTTAGATGGACTGTCTTAATGCCCGGAGAGGGGAGGAGACTGTCAGACTGTCACCTTTTAAAAAGAACAGACCAGTGGGCTGGTCATGGGCCCCATAGAGTAGGCTGCACAGTACATGCGTGACGTGCATACACACTCGCTGATACACATTTACACTCAAGCACGCACATGACACACACATGGAGGGTGGGTAAGAGGAGCATGAAAGCGAGAGGGAGAGATGATTGAGGTGTTGACTCATTTTCGATATGTCACAGACCCCCCCCCCCCCCCCCATGTTTGTAAGAACACGGCACTGGACACACACACACACACCACTCTGCTGTGCCTGTCAGATAAACCAGTGGGTAGCCACAAAGGTTAAGCAGTCCGACTACAGAGAGCGGCCATAGCAGTTCTATATACACATATACCCCTCCACAGTGAAATGTCACCAGGCATGTTATCATCTCTATCTTTTTAGACGCTTCTATTATTGCTCACGTGATCCACGTTGTCTTTCATGAGTGACGTGTGGAACACAGTCGCGCTCTTGATAAATGCACATTGAATAAACAAACAAGTTGGCAGTGAACTTACCACTTCCGATTTGTTTTACGGTMTGTGTACAATTGATAGAATTCGCCATCTATTTGGACTTAACTCAGAATGAACAGATTGTGAAGTAGTCTCCGTCCATGCTTCCCGTGTGGGCTTGATCTGGGTCATGGAAGCGATGCCTTAAACGTGAGTAARCGGAGGGGATGGGATAGCGGTGGTCTCGTCTGGGCGGGGGGGGCGGCTGATTAACGCCTGATTGACAAAAAATAGCGACAAGCACTGTACCACACCAGCCATACTTGTGCGGTGCCCTCAATTTGATACCAGCACAAAAGCCTTGCATTAGCTTTCAGAGTGAAGCTAGAGATTCGTAGAAATGTAAATTCAATTCCATTAATATCCTAGAAGGATTTTTCAATTTACTCCGTAAATGGAGTTGAAATGGAACTGACCCTGTTGGGGAGTAGACTGAGTCTCGCAAGCTTGCGTCATAGTGATGCTTTTTCATAGAGACYTCTACTCTAGATGCGGTCATTTTCAAGTCACAAACTCTGACCCCTTCTTTGAATATTTCTCGTTGGGTTTGCGATGAGTATGCGGTGTCATTTGAAAGCACCTGTAGCTGTCGCATACCGGTGATGTAAAGGACAGTTGTGAATAGGAACCCATCTCATTTTGATGATGTAATTTCACAAAGGGGACAGTTGTGAATTAGGGACCGGTCTCTGTTCCTTAATGGGCTGACAGCTTATTTTCCCCTCGGTCGCAGGTTCTGCAGTTAATATGCAAATCTGAGTAATTTCCGGAAATGTTTGTTCACCCGGACATTATGCAAGCTGTGTTGTTTCCGTACACACTCATAAACACACAAACATGCAAATCATAGACACACACACACACACACACACACACACGGTCTACTCGTCAGAACTGAGCTGTTATGAACATGCCAACCCCACTAAAGACATTTTTTTTTACTCAATTTGCTTTGGTGTTGCTGCCTACAATAGGCCTTTTTTAAATGGACCATGATTTATTCATTTATGCTACACTACATGATTTGGCGTAATATCTACCATAGTGGGTGGGTTAATAATTTAATTCTGAAAGTAGGAGAAAGTAGGTCCCGTGTGGCTCAGTTGGTAGAGCATGGCGCTTGCAACGCCAGGGTTGTGGGTTCAATTCCCACGGGGGGACCAGGATGAATATGTATGAACTTTCCAATTTGTAAGTCGCTCTGGATAAGAGCGTCTGCTAAATGACTTAAATGTAAATGTAGGAGCCTTTCACATGAAGATTCGACTTTTTGTTTTATTTCAACTTTATTTTGACGTAGTCTTTTCCAGATGAGCCCTATATAGCACCCCAATACACATTCAGCTACACGTTCATGCACACATTAAAATACACGTTATTATACACAACAATACACGAAAAGCTAAACAGAATCATAAAAAACAGACATTATTCAGAAAAAAATGTCCCTTAACAACAGTCTGAAATGCCCTAGAGGCACCAATTCCTCAAATTTTAAAGCGTATTGTAGATCGTTCCACATGTAAGGTGCAAGGAAATTTCAGGTTGATTTACCTAAAAGAGTCCGGAGTTAACCAACCCTGTGAATGGGTTTGATAACTTGTCATTTTAACCCAAACTTGTCATTTTAAGTCGGAAGTCTGTAGAGCAGGGCTTTGTAAACAAAAAGAGCGTTATGATGTGATCGACGTGACTTCAATCTGAAGGTGTGTGTGTGTGTGTGTGTGTGTGCACTATGTATTTCTTGAAATAGTAATGCCTGTTAAGTTGGCATGTGAACGAGTGTGCAACCGCTCGTTCGAGAGTCAAGATAAAGTGCATGTATGTCCATGCCAGTCTCATCACCCCCCCACCCCCCGCCCCCCCCCCCCCCCCCCCTCTCACAGAAAGTTCGGGAGAAGTTCATCTCCATCTGCCACGAGAACGCCAGCCTGCACGGCATCACCTATGAGCAGATCAAGGCCCAGCTGGAGGCCCTTGAGCTCAAGAAGACCTACGTGCTCAACCCGCTGGCGCCCGAGATTCATCCCCGCCCCTGCGGCCACCGGCCCAGCACCCCATCATCACCATCACAACCACCCACCCCCAGGGAACACACGGCCATCAAGCAGCCCAGCAGCAGCAACCGCAGCAGTCTCCCGCAAAAGTTAGTGTGAAGCCTGGAGGGGTGGCAGAGGACAGCTGGGCACTTGGGCTATGGGTCGGTGTGGAGAGTACTAGATAGTGAAGGGGAGGTATGTGATTGAGGGCTGTTTGCACTAGGTTTTGTTCAAGAACTGCAACGCTGCTGGGTTTTCACACTCAACAGTTTCCCGAGGGTATCAAGAAAGGTCCACCCACCCAAAGGACAGCAGCAAACACGGAGTGGAAGCATGGAGGTCAACATGAGGAACGATAGGCAAAAGATGATGTGTGGGGGAGACCAAGAACCCCTTACTTGGCGCACGCATATGGCACCATTTGTGTTAGTGTGTAGTCCACTATATGGAATAGGCGTGCCATTTGGGACTTAAATCAGTTGCCAATGAGATGAGATGGTCCCTAAACAGTTAACGAGCGGCCAAGGATCCACAACACTACTTTTAAACGTTACCAGCTCAGACCGAAGGGCCAAGTAAGCAGTGCTTTAACTTGCATTCTGTAGTAGTCTGTTAAAATGTGGTTATAGCTATACTCTATATGGCTTGGTTAGCTAGGAGTATGGTGCTGGAAACCCCAATGTGTGGGTTAAAGTATTTGTGTTAACAATTGTAAATTAAAATGATAATACATATACCCTGCGACATCACATTGTTTTAACATTACTTGAGGCCTATTGAAAGTGAGGTCTCTTCTCTTTTGGACTTACTGCGGCGTACTTGCTGTATTCCTATACTAAAAGCAGAAAAGACTAAAGAATTGAAATGTTTGAGAAAAAAGAAGAAACCCGAACACTACTCTGCTGGTATCACTGCTCTTGATACTAGCAAAAGCAGTGTGCATGTTTCTTTTCTTCTCATCTTTATCATTGTTCCATGCACCTGCAACAAAGATAGTCTAATGTGCAAGGTGCCTTTTTGACTAATATTACATCAATATACATCTCACAAACTGAGATTAGAGATTTTTGTCCTTCCTGGTCTGACTGGATACATCTGAAGATGAAAATCATTCAGTGTAAATCTGAAGGAATATATATAAAAAAATGCAGAGAATAATAGTCCAGAAATTATAGGGGAGCGCGCTTACTTTGCTCCTTTATGAGTTAATACGACAGGACATTTCCAACTTTAATTCAAAAGTAAATGGACAATACATTTCAGAGATCGTTAAAGTCGGGAAAAAAATATTACCTTAACTAATCTAAATGACTTTCTAGAAAAACAGTTGGATATGTGTATTGGCCACTAACTACTTCATGACTGATTTCTTTCTTTCAGCCAGTGATGGGAATATAAAAAACTGTGGGCACATTGATAGGTGCCTCTATACACTGCGATTCTGGTTTTAAGTATAAAAATGACTAAATGATTTATGAGCTAGCTGATACTAAGTGCTGTATAATGACAAGGAAATGATCCAATTTATGAACTTGGCTGTTACTATACTATGTTACTATTACTGGATTACTATGATACTATTACTATGTTACGTAATTACTATGTTACTTGATTACGGGTATGCTTCCTCTTAGTTACTCTTACTTTAAAGGGATTGTATAGAAGTGTTGAGTGGTAGAAAGAAGGAGGGAGGGGACTAAGAAGAGATATACCATGCATCACTTTCAAGTGGGGAAATCAGTTCATGGATTTAGCTTCTGACTCATTCAAAACAAACCAACCCATGACCCGGATATAACTCAAAGCCATTCTTAAATCTCAGATGGAATATTCACCTGGTTTATACTCTCAGTTGCTGCAGCAGTATGAACCCAGTTAAAAGCTATAAAATATACTGTCAGACAGAACCAACACAATCGGTTTGACAAAGCTGGAAGAGGATTGAGCCCTTGGTGAACAGGTTTACTGGTCTGTGATTACATAGGGACAGCTCACCACTGCTTTTAAGACACTTTGACGCCTGGGTCCTGGCCTGTCCCAAATGGCATCCTACTCCATACAGTGGGGTCCGAACTTTGGATCCCTTTGATTAAAAATGAGCAAAATGACTGTTATAAAATAAATAATACAAATGCTGAGCCTATGATTGCTACATTAATTGTTTAATTGTATTATTATTTTTATTAACTAAATACAAGTTGCTCAGAGAAAGACATTTTGAAATTTAACAAGGAATATAATAATACAAAAAGAAGATGTGTGGTAAATGATTGGATCCCCTGTTTTTCATACTCCGGCACCCTCCCGGCTTGCGAGGATTAAACAACACTGAGGCCCTTTTCCTAAAATGTTTTTCTGAGACTGGAGACAACATTGGAAAAGTCTTAAACCAGTGAATATTTATCTGGTTGGTTGGCGACCCAAATCGCGGGAGTTTTTGAGTGGTTCGCTGGTGTCTGAGGAAAGAAATACTTAGTCTGAAAGACTCCAAATCTGGAACATAAGTCTTAAACCAGCGTATAAAAGTTGTGTAGAAATTTAATTGAATTTAAATGTTTTTAATAATTTAATCTCTGACTGTTACTTTTCTTGAATCACAGTATTTTTTTAATATAGAGCTATTAGCGGGTTATTTTTGGTTGATTTTGTGGTCTCAAAACCAGTGAGTTTATTACATTCTTCATCAAGAATATGGCAACATTTTATTATTGACAATAGAAGAGGTGGGAATGTTCTTCCCTTGTCATATACAGTCCAGTCAAAAAAGTTTGGACAAAACTACTCATTCCAGGATTTTCTTTATTGTACTATTTCTACATTGTTAGTAATTAGTGGAAGACATCAAACTATGAAATAACACATATAGAATCATGTAGTAACCAAATAGTGTTAAAACAAATCTAAAATTATATTTTATATTTTGAGATTCTTCAAGTAGTCACCATTTGCGGTGCGGCAGTAGCCTAGTGGTTAGAGGCATTGGGCATGTAACCAAAAAGGTTGCTAGATCAAAAGGAAAAGAAGACCCAGAGTTACCTCTGCTGCAGGAGATAAGGTTCATTAGAGTTACAGCCTCAGAATTGCCAGCCAAGTAAATGCGTTCACAGAGTACAAGTAGTACAGACACATCTCCACATCGACTGTTCAGACAGGGGACGTGTGAATCAGGCCTTCAGTGCTGTACATAAACACTACTAATTGACACCAATAATAACAGAGACTAGTTTGGGCTAGCTTGAGGCCCAAAATTTAGATTTTGGTTCCAACCCGCCGTGTCTTTGTAAGACGAAGAGTGGTGAACGGATCTCTGCATGTGTTGGTTCCCATCACGGAAGCATGGAGGAAGAGGCCTGTGATGGTGTGGGGGGGATGCTTTGCTGTTTGCACGTCAGTGATTTAATTTTGAATTCAAGGCACGACTTAAACAGCATGGGCTACCACTGCCATTATGCAGCGATTATGCCAAGCCCATCTAGTTTGCGCTTAGGGGACTATCATTTGTTTTTTCAACAGGACAATGACACCAACACACGGCTCCAGGCTGTGTAAAGGGATTTGACCAGAAGGAGAATGATGGAATGCTGCAGCAGACAACCTGGCCGTTGCACATCACCTGACCTCAAACCACAATTTGAGTTGGGGTTGTGTGGAAATGAGTTAGAGACCGCTAGAAGTGAAAGAAATTAAATACAAAGGGCCACCACAAGTGGCTTCAGCAGCTGGATTGAGTCGAAATCAGTCATGATGAAACTCTTATCTTAAGATTGTTTGCTACAAAGCGATTCCAGGTGAAAAGCTGGTTGAGAGAACAAGATGTGACAAAAAGCTCGTCATCCAAGGCAACCAGGGGCTACTTTGAGAAATCTAAAATATATTTAGATTTTTTTTAAACCTTTTTGGGTTACTACATGATTTACATGTGTAAGTATTTCATGTTAGTTTTTGATCTCTTCACTATTATTCTACAGTGTAAAAATTATGAAAAACCCTTTGGAATGAGTAGGTTGTCCAAACCTTTGACTTGGTATATTCATTCTGCCATTTTAATACCAATAGATCAATTAAAAATATTTTCCAAGATTGTACTTTGGCTATTATTTTTCGCGATGCCGAATATTGGTTGCGACTGATACAACGCCGTTTCAATTGGGGTTCGAGGCAAACCCAGTGACCCAGTCTTTAGACCATTCCTCCATACACACTCTTTCCAGATTCCTGTGATATTCTTCTGCTGTGCATATGGACTGACCTCTTCAATTCAAATCACAGGCTTGGTTCAATGAGGTGTTCAGGTGCATGTAGAGTGAGATAATAGGTACGAAGATTCTGTTAATTTCTCAGGTGGATTGTAGTGAATGAGATGTGTGGGTATTGTTTGCTGGAATATCTACTTGTGGCAAGTTTTCAAGCCTCCTGGCAGAGACTACCAGCTTTTTTGCTAACTGTTCTGAGACTTTGGTCATGATTGCCGTTGGACCTTAACAAGGGCCCAGGATGAGTTGTGGAAGTAAAATATCCCGTACATCAAAAGACTCCACGTACCATTTTTTACAGTAGGAATCAGGTATTTTCTGCCTATGCATTTTTCTTTCGACTGCTGGTGTGCATGGCCAAAGACCTCTATTTTTGTGTCATATGACCATAGCACCTCTTCCAATCCAAGTGCATTCCCTTTTAGAGGCAAACTCCAGGGTGGTGCTATGGCCAGACGGAAATATAAACTTTGTAGAAAATACCAATACATGTGAGAAAAATAAGCTCATCCCTACTGTAAAAAGTAGTGGTTGGATGTGTTAAGTTATGGGGCTTATTTTGCTTCCACTGCGTCCTGGGGCTCTTGTT
>NC_036838.1:7245983-7284359 GCF_002910315.2 Salvelinus sp. IW2-2015 | reverse complement strand
AGAGAGCGGCCATAGCAGTTCTATATACACATATACCCCTCCACAGTGAAATGTCACCAGGCATGTTATCATCTCTATCTTTTTAGACGCTTCTACTATTGTTCACATGGTCTTTCGTGAATGACGTGTGGAATACAGTCGTGCTCTTGGTGAATGCACATCGAATAAACAAACAAATTGGCGGTGAACTTACTAATTCAGATTTGTTTTACGGATTGTGTAAAATTGATAGAATTCTCCATCTATTTGGACTTGAAACTCAGAATGAACAGATTGTGTTGTCTCTGTCCATGCCGCCCGTGTCGGCTGGATGTGGGTCATGGAAGCGATGCCTTAAACGTGGATAATCTGAGGAGACGGGATGGGGTGGGGGTGGTCTCGCCTATGGGGGGGACAGACTCAGACCATCTTATTGACGCCTGATTTGACAAAAAATAGCCTTCGCAAGTCACTGCAGATCAATGATATAACCCAGACACACATCTACCTCCCATCCAGCCACAATAAGGAGAGAAGATGCACGTTGCCACTGGAGTCCTAGCGCTGTGTTCTGTGAGACGTGCACTGTACCACACCAGCCATAATTGTGAGGTGCCCTCAATTTTATACCAGCACAAAAGCCTTGCATTTGCTTTCCGAGTAAAGCTAGAGATTCATAGAAATGTAAATTCAATACCATTTAATATTCTATAAGGATTTTTCAATTTACTTCTTAAATGGAGTTGAAATGGAACTGACCCTTAAGTTAGGCAGTAGTGAATCTCGCAAGCTTGCATCATAGTGATGCTTTTTCATAGAGACGTCTACTCTAGATGCAGTCATTTTCAAGTCACTAACATTGACCCCTTCTTTGAATATTTATCGTTGGGTTTGTGATGAGTATGCTGTGTCATTTGACAGCACCTGTAGCTGTCGCATATTGATGATGTAAGGGACAGTTGTGAATAGGGGCCTGTTTCTGTTCCTTAAAAGGGCTGACCGCCTATTTTCCCTCGGCCACAGGTTCTGCAGTTAATATGCAAATCTGTGAATAATTTCCGGAAATTTTTGTTCACCCGGACATTATGCAAGCTGTGTTGTTTCCGTACACGTGCACATATATATACACAAACATGTAAATCATAGACTCACAAAACACACGGTCTACTCGTCAGAACTGATCTGTTATGAACATGCCATCACCACTAAAGACATGTTCTTTTGAATTGACAAAGAACTTCATTTGCTTTGGTGTTGTTGCCTACAGTAGCCCTTTTTAAATGGACCGTGATTTATTCATTTATGCTACAGTACATGATTTGGAGTCCTATCTACAGTAGTGGGTGGTTTAATAATCGAATTCTGAAAGTAGGAGCCTTTTACATGAAGATTCTGTGCAGGATTTGACTATTTTAACCTTTTTGACAGGGAGTATTTTCCAGGTGAGCCCTGTATAGCACCCCAATACACATCTAAACATTAAACTACACATTAAAATACACGTTATTGTACACAACAATACACAAAAAGTAAAACACAATCATAAAAAACAGACATTTTTCAGTGAAAAGAATGTCTGAAATACCCTAGAGGCACCAATTCCTCCAATTTTAAAGCATATTGTAGATTGTTCCACATGTAAGGTGGAAGGAAATTTAAAGGCTGAATTACCTAAAAGAGTCTCCAGAGTCCAGAGTCTCCTGTGAACGGGGTTGATAACTTGTCATTTTAAATCTTAACAGTGATGTTAGGTAAGTCGGAAGTTTGTGGAGCAGGGCTTTGTAAACAAAAAGAGCATAATGATGTGATCTAGTGTGTGTGCGCGCGTTGTGCACTAGGCATTTCTTGAAATGACTTAAGTCGGCGTGTGAGCGAGTGTGCAACCAAGTGTTCGAGAGTCAAGATAAAGTGTATTATGAGAACACGTCCGTATATGTCCATGCCACTCACATCACCCCCCTCTCCCCCCCTCTCACAGAAAGTTCTGGGAGAAGTTCATCTCCATCTGCCACGAGAACGCCAGCCTGCACGGCATCACCTATGAGCAGATCAAGGCCCAGCTGGAGGCCCTTGAGCTCAAGAAGACCTACGTGCTCAACCCGCTGGCGCCCGAGTTCATCCCCCGCGCCCTGCGGGCCCAGCCGGCCCAGCACCCCCATCATCACCATCACCAACACCCACACCCCCAGGGACACACGGCCATCAAGCAGCCCCAGCAGCAGCAACCGCAGCAGTCTCCCGCAAAGGTAAGTGTGTTAAGCCTGGGGGAGGGGTGGCAGAGCAGCTGGGCACTTGGGGCTATGGGTCTTGGGTGTGGAGATGTACTAGGATACTGAAGGCTGGAGGTACTGTGAATTGAGGTCTTTGTTGCACTAGGTTTTTGTGTCAAGAACTGCAACGCTGCTGGGTTTTTCACACTCAACAGTTTCCCGAGTGTATCAAGAATGGTCCACCACCCAAAGGACATCCAGCCAACTTGACACGACTGTGGGAAGCATTGGAGTCAACATGGGCCAGCATCCATGTGGAACGCTTCTGACACCTTATAGAGTCCATGCCCCGACGAATTTAGGCTCTTCTGTGGGCGAAAGGGGGTGAAACTCAATATTGGGAATGTCTTCCTAATGTGTTGTACACTAAGTGTATATTAAGCGAACCGTGATGAGAGAGAGGGCTGTCACAATTACCTTATAACCGTGTAACCGACAGTTATGGATGAGGACTGTCATGGAAATAAACTAACCATAAAAATTGTATTTATTTATTATAATTTTGTGTCAAACAAACATCTGATTGAATACAGGACTGACGGGCATTCGTGAATTTGAGTCTGTTTCTGCTGTAACGTGGACTCTACAACTTGATATAACTTTGTTGCTCGTTGGTGATACAATCAAGGTGTTGTAGCAAACAAGTTCTGGTTTGCCTAGGCAACGCCCCCTTCCTGCAGCAGCACATGCAGTCAAGTGCGGAGGAGAAAATGTCAGTCTTAACAAAAATAGGATAGGACTGGCCACTTCAGAGCCTAGTTCCTCTAGGTTTCTTCCTACAGTAGGTTCCTGCCTTTTCTAGGGAGTTTTTCCCTAGCCACCGTGCCTCTACATCTGCATTGCTTGCTCTCTGGGGTTTTAGGCTCTGTTTCTGTGTAAGCGTTTTGTGACAACTGCTATTGTGAAAAGGCTCTCATTTGATTTAGATATAGTGTTTTGGTGGGGGTGGGGTGGCGTGAATGCAATCATTTGGCTGACCAATTACCTTCCTCTAAAATTCCATGCCTTTGTCACAGCCCTAATGAGAGGGATGCATGGCTCTGGCTATCCAGTGTCTTTGTCTTGGTGGTATTAGTACAAGAGTACACTCACGTAGTCAGTGGTTTTAGGGCTCAAGGAATGAATCTTATTTTCAATTAAATAAACGTCAGTTCAATACACCGTAATTGGTTCCCTCGCGGGCCTTTTGGAAAACATTTTTTTTTTTTTTTGTGGTTGCAGCAAGAGTAATTTCCTGTCACGTCCTCTCGGTAGTTTTTATTATTATCGCAAAACCGTGTTTTACTTTTCTAAAGTGTTTTTTAATTTTTTTTTGTCTCGCCCTGTGAAAATGTTAACTGTTTTTCTGCTGTCCTCGCTACCGGCATAAAGGTGAACTAAATCACCACAACTGCCAGGCCCCTCTATCGCCAACTACGTCTAATGAGGTGGATATCCACATCACACACACGTGCAGACAGTCGTGCACACATAATAGCTCGCATACTGGCTCACACACACACACACAGTGGGTTGGTTACGGGCTCTTACTCTTTTTAAAATACTACTCCATACAGAAAGGTCAGTAGTAAGGCTCGCTGTTTCCTGCCATGTAGGGCTGGGCGGTAAACAGTATCGGTATTCATTCATGGACTGTTTTGGATTACTTTACCTTCTTTCACGCCGCTGATAAAAGCATCTTCTAGAGACACTGCTGCAGAGAAACGTCTCCAGACCTTTTCGACAAAGTTTGTTTGCCATCTTGTGTGAGCAGACTGATAACCGTGTGTGTGTGTGTGTGTGTGTGTGTGAGAGCGCGTGAGCCCATCTTGATCAGGTATTCATCCTCCAGGTGCATCTGACATTGCTGTCACTTTGTGTAGACTTGTTCCGAGCTCCCAATATCACTGGTCCAATATGGCTGCTAAGCAGGAAATGCTGCTGCCATCACCCGGTGTCCCCTGGTCTGAAGGTGTCCTCCAGCTCTGTCTCAATCTCCCCCTCTAGCTGTGTGGCACTGGTCATCTGGCCTGGTATAGACCTAGAAGAATCTATGCCAGGCAGATGCAATGGAGCTATTATTAGCCACTGTATTGCACCTGTGACAGAGGTTGGCTTGGCAGGAGTGACATTGCGAATAGAGGTCGACAATTAATCGGCATGGKCGATTTCAAGTTTTCATAACAATCGGTAATCGGCCTTTTTGGACGCCGATTATGGCCGATTACATTGCAATCCACGAGGAGACTGCATGGCAGGCTGACCACCTGTTACGCGAGTGCAGCATCAAAAGGACCTTGTGGCTGCAAGGAGCCACGGTAAGTTGCTAGCTAGCATTAAATTTATCTTATAAAAACAATCAATCTTCACGTAATCACTAGTTAACTACACATGATTGATGATATTACTAGGTTAACTAGCTTGTCCTGTGTTGACTTGCCTAGTTAAATAAAGGTTATATTTAATAGTAAAAGGCTCACACTTCTAATAGTTTAACACAACTACAAGAAGCATTCCCTGAGTGTATAAACCGATAAAGGGAACCCAAACCAGCCATCTAACCTATCATGAGGCGCATCCCCCCCCAAGGGAAACCACGTCAACTGTTATCAGTTAACACCACCACCTAGCCTCAGCTCGGCTACGCTAAGACACGCTAAAGTAGATTATTGTGTACATTCCTCCGTGCATCAATAATGCAACAGGTTGCAATCCACCTAAAGGCAATTGGATGGAGAACTTCCATGTTGTTGGTCACATAACAATCAGTGTCAGACTTTGTTGTTGTTTGAAAGATACTGCCCGATGTTGTGAGGCAGTTTAAAATGGAACCAGGGGGCACAGAATTGCCTCTTCTCTGTATGGCAAGAGAGAGATGGAGAGAGATAATTAAGACTTATTGGTGCGTGCTTGTGTAAGTTGCTTTGGGGGAAAAGTGTCTGCTAAATGGGGTATTGTGTTTGCTTGCTCACGCCAGTTAGTGTCAGTCCTCATTAGCAGAGAAACTGATGAAAAACGTGCGTGATGTGTGCTAGCCTTTTAATACAGTAGTAATGTAAGGAAGCGCTTCTCTATGCGACCATCATAACAGCTATAGAACACCCAGTTCCAGCTGAAGAGATTATTAAATGACACGTGAGTATAGGATGGACATTTTTCTACGAGCATAGAATTGGTCAAACGATTTAAAGAAGGAAGCGAGGAGTGGGAAAATAGGAAACCTACGTCGTTTTGATATCTTAGGGCCAGTAGTATTTCTGCCCACATGACTTGACCGCACGAAAGCCTACTTTCGCTAAGAACTCAAATGCAGGATGTTTCAAATGTTTTGACCCATTGCTTATTCTTTCTATTAGCGGTTTTCCCTAGTCTGGTCACGTTAGGTAAAACTCCTGGCCCTAGAATACTATAGCTGCCTCCCTCATGAATCCACACGGTGGCTTTATATTCAAGAGCTGCAGTGAATGCGTTATCCTCCAAGAGTGTTATTGCCATTTAGATTCAACAGTGTCGGCTATTTTAAAGTGTTTTGGAAGCGTTAACCGTGTAGCCATTGTGACATATGTGGGCCACCACGGACCTTGCGGTTGCCGTCGCCTGCCCACCGCTTCATATAGGGAGCCTCGCGCTCCTCCCCTTCTCTCGCTCCAGCGCTTTCTAAGGATGCCTCCCTCTCTCTCTCTCTCATTCTCTTCCAGGGGAAAGGTCAACATGCGAACCACACGGAGCACTTCCCACCTGAAGGATTTGGTGAGTGTCCGTCTTTCCTCGTCCTTCCGTCATCTGAGTGTTGACTTGTCTATTTGTATCCACTTTGGTGTGGACTCCAGAAAGAGCATCCCAATCTCAATACAAACCGCTCGCACACAGACCGAAACAGTTACCGCTGTTAGTGTACGGGTAAACACTGCCAAGTCATGAACACTATACTCTAGCTGTATGTAGTTTGAGGCTGAAGCGCACTGTCCAAGTCTTAAACTTCCATCTCTCCACGAACATACTCAAAATGTGTTTCCCTCTTCTCCAAAAACAACAAACCTATTACATTAGTCATGATACAGGAAGAATACCATTTCTTTCTTTTCCATTGATTGGATTCACTTCTCAATGGTTCACGTTCCACTGGGATGCGAATATGCACTATTAGAGAGCTGTAGCACAGAGCATAGTGTACCCTACTGTGTAGGAGCGCTGTCACCATGAATCTAGTCACCCCGTATGGAGAAAGCACCAGGCGGGCAGGGGAGAGATGGATAGAAGGAGGCATGTTGTGCCATCCCTTTAGACGGAGAGCTAGGGCGAAGACAGGGAAGCGCACCAAGAGTACCGTCATAACAGTACATGTTATTATTACTATCATCACAATAATCACTGCCAGCATAATTATCATCATGCAACAGAGCCCCCCCATCACCATCCTGTCCCCCATCACCCACCCCTACATCAACTGCAGAACTTTACGCCCAAGGCTACTGTGGCAGTTTCTATAAGGTTAACTGTTCTTTATCACTGACTTGGGGTCAAGGAATTATCTTTCTAGCTAGATCTACACTTGAAGACCAACATGGTGCAATTGTTGTTGACAATACAGTATTAAGTTAAGACATCTTAAGTACCAATTGTTTCAAAATACAATAACTTATTATCTCATGGGGAAATTAGCTTGGTCCGCATAGGCACAAATAACACAGACCAAAACAGTGATTTGGTCTAGATAATAAAATCCTTCAGGATTAGCAGCAAGACTAGCCACTGCTGTAATGAATATCACTTAGGAGTAGCAAATCATTAGCAGATATAAACTTTTATATGTTCTACTATTCTCTTCTACTTCTAAGAGTTGCACATTTATTAGCAGATATTAACTTTTATTTTATTCTTCTCTTAATCCCCCCCACCCTCTCCAGTTCAACCCAACCCTGCGGTGTTGATGGGCAACCCCATCCGGGCGTTCACGCCGCCCTTAGGGGGCACACCTGGCGGCATGGGCAAGTCCCCCAGTCCCGTGCAGAGGATAGACCCCCACACGGGTGCCAGCATCCTCTACGTGCCCGCCGTCTACGGAGGCAACATGGTCATGTCCATGCCACTGCCTGTAAGTATACTGCTACTGGGAATTGTAGTTGTTTATTGTTGAGGAAAGACTCAACATGTGCGGGTTTTGGTTTGAATTAATGCATTTTTGTAAGTGTATTACTTTGAGTCGGAGTTGGAAGGGGTTAACTGTGTGTGCAAGAGCATACAGCGTACCGTACACTCTTATGCTAGCACACACACACTGACTTACACAAATCTTTCAGTTTCAGTTTCAAGGAAAACAAGATTTATTTTTTTGGGGTTGTAACATGATGAATCAGTCGAGGAAAAAACACGGACCCCTTATGCAATACTGCATTTAATTCAGACTTGTCAGTCGGGCTGTGGTGTTATGCCGAGTTGTTAACGAAAACTCAGCAGCGCGTAACGATTGCTAATAGAGTGCCAAAATCCCCATAAGCTTGATTGCAAAATGTTCSTTTTGTGTTTGGGCCCTCCGTCTCCTCCTCGTCTGACAACAAGACCGAGAACAACACGTTAATTGAGAATAATGACTTCTGTTAGTCTGAACATTTTCGGCTCGGCCCGCGGGGTGAGATTTCACGCTCGTTATTCCTCGTTCACTAATGGAAAGCAAGTCAACTCTCCATCTAACCCAACCTAGGCTGTTTGTTTTCCCATTAAACCATCATGGCACAGGGCTGATAGAATGAGTTTTTTTTTTTTTAATCAGGAGGATGATTTTCCACGGCAAATAGCTAAGTGTCGACACACAGAGGGGGAGACTGTTTAAAATTATGTTCTCATTGGATACATGGCATCCTTTTTTCTGTTTCATCATTTTGGGAAGCAAAATATAATTTTACTGTTTTCAGGGCCTTTTTCTTTATATTTGACAAGGATTTTTTTGGCATACTTTTTTGGGGATGAAAATACATTTTATATAGGAGTTCGTTTATTATATGCACCATGCAAACAATCGGAGAGCCTTCATTCCTTCGCATACCAATGCCTCTTTTTTTTGGCAGAGGGGAAATATGAATGGATGTGCTTTGTTCAAAATGGCCTTTTTCAAAATGTTCATTGTGTTTCTGCTCACTATTGTCAATCAATTTGCATCCACTGCAATAAAGGGATATGTTTCACTCACCAGCCGGTCTGACAGGTGGTAGATACCAATCCAACATCGAACTGCTCTCTCTCACAGAAACAGATTCATATTTTAACACACTGTTTCCTCCGACCTGCATCAGCCACTGTGCTTTTCACATAGACTGTCTGCACAAGGGGGGTGGGGGGGGGGCATATAAACCAGTTTATAATAGCAATAAGGCACCTCCTGGGGGTTTGTGGTATATGGCCAATATACCACGGCTAAGGGCTGTGTCCAGGCACTCTGCGTTGCGTCGTGCATTAGAACAGCCTTATATTGGCCATATACCACAAACCGCCAGGAGGTGCCTTATTGCTTAAATATCTGGCATTGTAGTTCAGCTCGACGCGTCAAGGCAAACTGCATTCACTCTTCAACACAGTATCTCCTGCATATGTATTTACATGTCAGTTGTGAAAGTCTTAATGCATTTTACTAGGATGTCCATGGGGAAAAAGGGATCATTTCATAAATTGGCATAGGTACCTAGATCACTCTTTAGGAATGATCGGTTACCTAGACTTGCACTTATTTGGTTCTAGCAATATTTGTATAATTTATTTAACAGGGAGAATGCACTGTAGTCAACATTTTAGAATGAACTTCGATAGAACACCACTGGAATTAGCTGACCTGTTTCCTGTCGACCCCGTCTGCTCTGACTAGGCGTATTGCGTCGATTGATTTTATATTGACTCGTATTGATGTGATGTCCAGTCTGTCCCCATCCAGTTGCCGTGGCCCGGCTATCAGAACCGCTTCGCCATGGACCCACGCATTATGAGCCACCAGGCGGCCATGGCCTACAATCTGAACCTGCTGCAGGCCCAGAACCGGGGCTCGCCCATCCCCTACGGCGGAGTCACACACCCCTCCCCCTTGGGCATGGGCCAGCAGACCAGTCCCGACAAGGAGCTTCAGGCTGATTCTGTCAGAAACGGTGTGTAGCAAATAAGTTGAAGTGCTTTATTGTGGAAATTGGTAGAAACTGTGTGACGTCGGTGTCTTAGCACAGTAACTCAAACACAGCACAGAAGCTGAAAAAGTGCCTGCGTTTTTGAACCCCCCCCCCTCAGGTAAAATGGACGGGTGTGCAAAGTCCGAGCAGAGTCGGCTGCAGACACCAGAGAGGAAGACCTCGGAGATGAAGGACAAACAGGTACGTTGTTGTTGACTCGCTCTGTAGTCACGCTGTGGGCTTAGTTGGTGCTTAATCACAATGAGAAAAATTACTTTTACTAGTCTCCATTAAAGCCTCTATTTAGCAATAATTCAAATAATACATGATTTCAAAAAGGAGTTTTGCTTTGCTCACACGTATTTACAGAAATATGTATTGATATAGAGTGGTTGGTTGTTTAGCAACAAAACCGACGCGTGTACAACTATGGGGCAAAACAGACTGGGTTGGCTTGATTGTTGACAACATGTAAACTATATTTAGGCTCCAATGTTTGTGCAAATGTATTTGTTTTCAATAATCAGCACTTGTTTTCTCTCAAATACAATTGTTGGTTAGCTAGCTAGCGAATTTTAGCCATATTYGCATAAATGTGACATCAGTCAAAACACAAAACAACACATGGTATCAAGAACAAGATAAAACTGGCTGAAACGAGTCACTTGCGATTCCCCACCTGGCAGTTTCTTGTCATCGTTTCTATCCATCTGGCCGTCCAGAATCACAACAATACACAGACTTCTGCCCGAATGAAGCATCGTTTTCTTGACATTGTCAGCCAACCCATTTATAGTTAATGAACTATTTAGAATTGATACATGTATAAATGAATACATATATAAGTTAATATAGTTTAATTCATTCTGTAGAATTGCTGTATGGCTAAATGAGCAAGTTGATTGTAGCCCTGCTCACACTTTGTTTTCAACTGCTCCAGGGAGAGTGTGACCCGGGCGGTGGCCGGGGTCTGGACTCTCAGACYGACGGACTGGGCTTCCCCAATGCCATGCTTCACCGCAAGGACAACTCAAGCCAAAGACCACTCAACTACCACCTGGCGCCCCCCAACCCGGCCTTTGCCCCCCATCCCGTGGGTCGGGCTTTCCCCCCACAGTACCCCGGCGTGTCCAGGCTCCCCTTTAGGGTGCCGACCCAGCACCCAGGTGGGGGCCCGGCCATGGGTCAGCCTAACCAGCATCACTCGGCCCAGCTATCCCCAGCCTACGCCAGCGGCGGCCACAACCCCTCCTTCTTTGGTGGGGCCATGGCCTCCCACAGAGGTGTGCCGGAGACTGAGGAGGAGGGGCCGGAGGAGATGGGGAATTCCATCAGGTCCCAGATGGGCCACCAGGTGGGGCACCACCCGGCCCTGTCGCAGCCCAGCCGAGTTAACAGCTTCGGAGAGGAGAACCAGGAAGGAGGCCTGGGAGATGGGATGGGTGAGTTCTACCATAGAGTTCAAATTCTACGAGTGCTACTTTTTTTTTGTCACCTCTAACRGGGAAGTTTATTCAAACCATAACAACAAAATAGCTAACAAGAATCTGTAAATGTTGAATAACCTTGTTGTGATACAGGTAGGTATACAGGTGTAAATGTGTGTTGCGTTAGTCTGGGCTGTGGTTCAGGAGGGGCTAGTTTGGTCCACAGATGGTCCCAGAAGGCAGGCTGTGTGACGGGGCCAGTCCAGGTAGGTCTTGACCATTATGGCTAGACGGTGGTGGGCAGACATCTGCCTATATGGGATGTCCTCCAGGATACCAGGATGAGGAAGTTCCTGTGCTCCACCAGCATACGGAGAGTGGCCAGTCTCAGCTCCCGCAAGCACCAGTTACTGCGCTGGAAGTGGTGGCTGGCGTAGAGGCTCGCTGTGATGTTGTCCACGATGTCCTTCCCTCGCTGGAAGTCCCTGCTGTGCAGACAGAGACATYGGAAGAGAGGCCCCCTCTGTTCCAGGTTGGGCAGCAGCTGTTCCACCACCCAGCACTTGTCTTTTCTGCTGTACGACACAAAGGCATCATAGCGGTACCTGGGGTTGCGCCTCCGCAATCCTTCCTCCAGCCAGCCTCGGACAATGTGGAAGAGGGCCAGCTGATGGAGCAGGACCACCAGCATGAAGAGGAGCAGGGCRAGGGAGYTGCAGAGGAACAGGACAAATCCCAGGTCCAGGGTACAGTTGGCCTCCAAGTTCTGGATACCGTTAGCATTTTTTCATGTCAGCTCCACTTCTCCGGCCTGAAACAAGATGACCTGGACTTGTTTTTGTCTCTGGGCCCAGATGATTAGCCAAGCATTGTTACCGCTGCAGTACAGGTGAGGATCTGCGAATAGCGTGTACCTCAGGCTGGTCAGGGGTTCTGGGAAGCTTTCCATCGCCATGAACTCCTCATCGATTCGCGCTGCCTGAGGGAGTGCAGGTTTCTGCTCAGGTCCTCCTCTAGACTTAGGATTCCACAGTCGTTAAGGTTCAGGCTCTCCAGCCTGGTCAGGTTGTGGAACAAGGCCAGCCCTGGCTGCAGGTTAAGGTCCAGTTCTTCCAGCTTCAGATACCTCAACTGCACAAGCCTGTTCAGGTCAGTCATGTCTGTAAACTTGGCATAGAGCTTTGACTGGAAGTCAAACTCCTGCAGGGAGGGGAAGTACTTTGCGGCGAAGTGAGACCCACACAGGAGGCGCTCTGTCTTGCCTGCGAGGCTGACGACAGACTGGAAGAACGGCCTCCAGCAGTCTTTGAAGGACACGGTTGGGACACGGAGTCGAAGGGACAAGCCTGCTTTTGGTGTTGCTGCCAATGATAATGGTCAGGTTGAGAAAATTGTCATGTGCATCAACCCCTGAGGGAAGATTCACACTATTCTCTGACTCACTGGTTGGAGGGAGAAAGTTTCCTGAATCTATACTCTTTAGGGAAGTAAGGTGGATTAATGCATGAGCTTTGACGTGAACAACTGGGTTATCTTCCAGTGTTATGGTCTCCAAGCTTCGCAGGCCGTAGAAAACGTGCTTGGTAATCTGTGAGATATTGTTACTACTTAGGTTTAGGAACCTCAATTGTCTATGTCCATTAAATGTAAAGTCGGCAATAGTGGTGATTTGATTGATTGCTAAATCCAGCCGCTCCAAATGTGTGAAACAACAGAACTGCTCTGAGATGTTTGGCATGTTGAGCCATTTCAGAGACAGTGCCTTCAGCCAGGTGACGGGTCCCTTTTGAGTGTCACAAAGAACACCAAGCTCAGCTTTGTCAAAAAGGGAAACTCATCTTGGTGACATTCTTCAGATAATGTATCAAGCTCAAGTTTATGCTGGCATGAAATCCAAAGCCAACAAGAATGATCGACTTTTTACCCAAGCAGTTTTTGACTGCAGATGTGGTGTAGTTCCTGAATTTACAGTGATCTAATTCAAGTTGTGTGATTGAGAGTTTGAATACAGTCTCACAAACTGACTCGAAGGAAATGCTTTTCCTCGTCAAAGGGAAAATAACCTAATCCGTTGATACCAGACTGCAGAAGCTGTTTCTGTACCTCATCGATAGCGGGCAAAGACCGAGATGAGATGTTTTCAAAGCATTTGAATGCTCCTTTTTCTAAACGACGTGCATTATGGAATGTAAGAAACACCTCTTGAAGACGATAGACGTAAGGAAGCTCAAGAACAGCTCCTTTTTTGTTTCACAGCAGTTCTGGTGTCTCAAAATGACTATCTCGTCTGATGTAAAGTCCAGGCTCGTCAATGACTGGGACATATTGAGAAATCCTACAAAACAAATCAGCGAGCTCCTGTGTACAGGTGTTGACTGAGTTTCTTCAGAAGAGGAATCCACCCCCCCTCCCCCCAATGCGTCCGGTGCCATCACCCAAAGCCTATAGTTATTAATTGACAGTTCCTCCAGATTAGTCAGGTCAGTAAAGATGTTGGATAGAAGTGATGAATTGTAACACTTACTGCAGTACAGAGAGAGTTTCTTCACCCTGGACAGCCCTGTATGTAAAGGCTCTTGAGGTTGTCAAATCGAGGCAGAGCGCCAGACAGCAGGACAGATTCTTCTCTTATCTCAAGACAGAGGGCATGGTAGTTTGACAGAATGATGGAGAGGTTGAGGACACATACATCCCAGCACGTGGCACTGAGGTTGCCATATGGGCAGTTGGGGTGAATGAAAACCAATAGTCAAGTCTTCTCATAGAGAATGTGTTACTCAACCAACCTCAGGAACCAACCATCCATGCTGCAAATAGTCCATACTGAACACTGAGTAGCCTCGTCTTTTTTGTGAAGTAGACACTGGTTCGATAAAGTGTGTTGATGGTCAAACTATAGTTTGTCCAAGGAAATAAATGTCTTGTCCAGAAACGTTTCTTGTCATTCAGTGACAAATAAAGGCCTGCGCACAAAGAAGGAAGCGCCTTTTTCCAATGGGACGAGATGTTGGTGAGATGACTTGTCCAGTGGAATGAAGACCTGGAGTTATTTCACTGCTGTGTTGTAGCTGTGTGCATCTCCTGTTGATCTATTTACAGTATACATGTATAGCTTTTGCTGCATCTCTGTAATCTCTTCCTAGTCTGTATTTTTATGGCTTGGCCCCGAGAGGCTGTGGGACACAAGGTTATAATTGGTCAACTCTTCAATTTGCTTTTCTTCAGAATCCCTGAGAGGTGGTGGTGGTGGTAGTAGTGGGGGTGTGGTCTGTATCTTTGACATGCAACAGTCTGAGGTCACGTGAGACTAAACCGATGTTTGTGGGCACTTCGGTGAGTGCCTCCTGTTGTTGTGGGAGATCCAGTAATCAGTTTAGCCCCTCACTTTTTTTGTTTTAAAGTTGATGCTGGTATCACTTTCACATAATTACACAAAAGGTCAGGTAATTAGCTATAGGGAAACAACGTTTTTGAACTTTGAATGGTTCAAGTCATGGTTAATCCAGAGAAAATAGTGTTTGACTGAAATTCTTTATTTGAAATGGCTTTCTGAAAACAACTATTTTCCCTTCGAGTAGCTGGATTTCAGTACCGACCTTAGGCAAACTTCCAGGTTCTTTTTCACCCAGAAAGGATAACATTACACTGTCAACCTTACGCTTTCACTAAATATATAATCTGTTCTCTGAGGAAAGGAGAAGTTTAATAAAAGGTGTTTTTTTTGTTAATTAAACCTAACACGTGACACTACAGCATTCATCTGGGTTTAATTATGCAGACATATGATTTTAATAATTAAACACCTTTTATTGAAATGATTCTGTCTGAACATCTCTTGTAGTTCCAGTTTGCTCTTGGTTTCACACCTTGGTTGGGCTGTGAGGTAGCGACCGTAGGCTATGGCTTGTTTTTAATTTGAGACTTTGTCCGGGTCCAGAAACAACCCCTTGTCACTACAACTTTGATATTTTCATATCTAAAGACTACTCGGACATGCCTAGGTTTAAGCAATCTGGTGATGACTCCTAGTCTTCCAATGCTTCTACTACCTAGGCAAACACTTGAGAGAAAATACCACTCAAACTATCTTTTGGTATTTGTTAGTCCACTGTTGATATACTCCCAACATTTTTTGCATGTCAGCAATTACACTTTCAATATATAGAACTTTCAAAATACAGCAAGTGTCACAGAATGATGTTTTTTGCATCATATGATGTGAGATTAAAATAATAATTGTTTTTTTATACATATTTTTTTATATCAAACCATAATCTAACAATCTCGGTCCCTCTTTCCCTACAACAGACCCCCTAACTCTGGAGGCCCTGAGCCAGCAGGCGCGGCTGGGCCAGTGGGGTGAGCCCGGGCCCTTCCTCCAGGGCGGTGTGGCCTTCCCTCTGCCCCAGCAGCTGGCCCATCTGGCCCAGCCCGGCCTAGCCCGCTTCCCCCCTCAGCTGCTGGCACGGGCCAACTGGAGAATGAGCGCCGGCATGGAGGACGAGGCTGGCGGACCGCCTTTCACTAGGTAACCTTCAGGGCCGAGAGCGGCTTTCCCTTTGTCTTGTTCTCTTTCTCTCTCCCTCGCGCTCTTTCGATCTCGGGCTCTTTTCCCTCTCGCTCTACCGCTCACACCCTCTCTTTCTACTGACTTGACTGCCTTTGGATATTAAGGCTATATATCCGTCTTCTCTCCTCCGTAGGTTCCCAGGCCTCCTGAGAGAGATGCCCCCCCAGGATCAGCCCGATCCCAGGGACCCGGTTGAGATGCAGCCCCCTCCCCAGTCCCGCCTGCTCCAGTACCGCCAGGTCCAGTCCCGCTCCCCGGGAGACCCCTCCTCCCCCTCGTCCGTAACCTCCAACCACACCGGCCCCTTCCCCCCTGGCCCCTATCCCGGCCGAGACCCCACCAGCCACGAGCTGGAGCTCCTCAATAATCCGGGTCTCCAGCAGCACCCGGGGAACCAGCTCTACAACCCCAACGCCTACCCCCACCAGCTGGGCCACTCCACAACCCCGCCCCCGCAGGTCAAGTACCTCCTCCAGGAGGCCCAGTGGCCTCACGGCGGAGCTGGCGTGGCCCAGAACCACATGCTGGCCCAGGGCCAGGGCTTCCCCTATGGGCTGCCCGTCATGGCCCACCCCAGTAGACAGGAGCAGGTCCACCTCATGCAGCTCCACCACCAGCAGCAGCAGCACCAACAACAACAGCAGCAGCAGCAGGGTCAAGGCCCAGGCCAGGAGCCCTACCACCCTCTCTCCCCCAGAACAACAGGTGCCACCGCCCTTCACAATGTAGAAGAGGTAAGGACCATGCTCTATCCATGTGTGTGTGAAGAATAGAGTTGCTGTGACTATTGTACTAGTATGGCCCCATCTGTCACCGTTACTAGTATGCCCTGTCTGTCACAGTTTTGTGCTACATTATACAGTCTTTTCACCTCACTTCCAATGCTACGTTTTAGCACGGACGGGTGCATGCAAATATATTTCAAGATTTTAATACAGAAATGTTTGGAGAGAAATGTCTCACCATGACATCACAGGAAATGGAAGCTGTGACTTTCTCACTCTCTGTAATGAGTTTTTCTGACCTAAAAATGACTGTGAGAAAAGGAGACATGTATCAGTTAAAGCGCAGCATGTTGCTCAGAAGCTCTCCGGGGGGCCCGAACACTGGGGAAATAATCTCCTAACCGTTGCCTCAACATTGCTAACTTTGTCGGAGTAGAACGTTAAAGCCAGGTGACTGAGGATAGGAGATGCTAGGGCATAGCATTAAGGATTTCTGTGGGTGAAGGTGTGGTCCAGGGTTTGGGCAACCCTTGTCCTGGAGAGCTACAGTGTGTGTGTGTGTCCATGGTGGTTCATTAGGCACCAAACGGGCAGGGACTACATAGACTTGTCCAACACTCATTTTTGTTTCCCCAGTGCAAAATGTTTGAAAACATTTTCCGTTGCGGTCCCTAATGAACACGACCGAGACAATTGGTCCTACCCAGCTGGGTCAGACCACAGAGTGAATAAGCAGCCCTCTCCATCCTACGTATGTGTTATCGTCTAGCCTGTTCGATAACGTGGCAGCCTACTCGACCTCGTGGCATTTTCCTTTATTTGATTTTAACAGGCAATTAACTTTATTGGAAGACATTGCTCTTTTCGGATGCCAATATCCTTTTCCGACCGGATATTCGCCCACTGTGTATCCAGTTCAAGTGTTAGGACTCTCCAGTGTTTTCGCTGCCTTCATTTAGCTGTGGCGCTGCGCCACGGTAAAGTCATTGACCCCGCTGGCCAAAAATATACGTGTGTGTGTGTGAATATACCAAATTTACATAGTATTTTTACCAAACATATTTTCGATAATTTGTCCAGGTGCAACATTGTTCTAAAGGTTATTTAGCTCTTTGCGCCGCTGTGGCAGTCAAACCTGCCTGAGCAGGAAACTCAGTGCGGTGGCTAGTCAGACCTGGAGAGACGGCACAACACCTCACCCCTCACCTAGTCAAGTTTCAATACTGCACTAGTCAAGTCTCACCCCTCCACCTAAAACAAATATGTTTTGGGGGGGAAAATGGCTAACTTCTAGCAATTCTACACATGGGGAAGAGAAATGTACAGTTTTATTGCTAATCTAAAAATATATATATTTTACCACCCTTTCTCTCCAATTTCGTGATATCCAATTACTATATTGTGTCATCGCTGCAACTCCCCAACAGGCTTGGGAGAGGTGAATGTCGAGTCATGTGACCCGCCAAGCCGCGCTTCTTAACACCCGCACGCTTAACCCAGAATCACCGTTCAACTGAGGATTGAAGTCAGTCCTTTTGGAAAATCTGACCATTTCAGTAAAAAAAAAAATTGGTCCCCCCCCTGCAATGCGACCAACATTTCCAGAGAAGAAAGGGTCTCTCACAGAGTGATGAGTATAACACTGTCACTCCCCAAAGGCTAAGCTCACCACAGTCCTCAACACCTTTGGATGGTGTTCAGGTCCGAAGGCTGTTCTGTTTTCATACCATAGTCCAATTTCGGAACGGGTGTTTTTCTTGAATGCTCTTCGGAATGCTCAGCCTGTCCCCTCACGTGGCTCTTATCACGTCTTATTGGTATTCCCATGAGTTTTCCAGGATTTTAATCATGATTCCCTGCATGTTCCCAGCTTACGGGAACTGTAATGGGCACTCTGGCAGAAGAGTGAATGTGTTGTATAAGTGAAATGAGAACGTTGTGATTGACCTATATTGTCTTTTTCTTTCTCTCCTTCCTTGCCTCCTTTCTGTGTCCCACCTGTCTCTGTTATTTTCTTTCTCCCTCTCTCAGTATGAACCCAGGGGTCCCGGGCGGCCCCTCTACCAGCGGCGGATCTCCTCCAGCTARCCAGACGAGGGATCCGCCCGCCTAGACGCTCGCGCCTTGGCCCAGCAGCAGCCACAGCCCTGCCCGCCAGACCCCAGGAGCACCCCACACACAAACCAACCCTCACCACACACACACCCACCAACACCCCACGCCCCTACGGCTACCCGCCTGAGCTGTGGCCCGGCAACGGAGGTGGCCTGGCCCGTTCCAGAACATTCCATGCAACGGAGCCAGCACACTCATTCAACACCGGGACCTCCTAGGTATGTGTCAGAAGCACACAAATTACCTTTTAAACCGTTTTCAAACTGTTATGCTAATTTTTCAGCATTCTATTGACTATGTACCTGAACGAGGTACAGTGCAGATCAAGTGTAACCTACTGCACTCATTGTACTTGGCAGTGATAACTCTAGCAGTGGCAGAGTTGTGACAGGTGAGAGCCAGTCGGGTGTTCACTTTCTGACGGTTGTCATTAGGGTTTGACCTAGTGAATACAATTTGAAGGCTGTTAGCTTGTTAGTTGATGAATCCTCATGCTGAAATGCTGTATGTGGCTGTCATTGTCAATGATTCCAACAATGCAAGCGTACCAGAAGCAAATGTCATTTTCCTTCCTAAGTGACATTTGTTCTCCTGAATTGACAAGTAACCCCCAATGTATTGTATTTTTGGAAGTTGGAAAGTAATCTCTTATCTAATTCTCTTCCTCTTTCCCTTCTTCTCTACTCTTTCCCCTCTTGCTCTGCTGTCCTCCTCTGTCTTTCCCCTCCACCTCATCCTTCTTCTTCTCCTCGTTCCAGTAGCTTCCAAGGCCCTGCGGCAGGCAGCAGAGGAGCAGATGAAGGCTGAAGCGGCAGCAGCAGTAGCTGCGGCCCAGCCTCCCGCCCACTCCCTCCAGCACCTCGGACAATTCCCCCCTCTCATGCCCAACAGCAAGCAACAGCCACAGCAGCAGCAGCAGCAGCAGGCCCCCCCAGAGCCCGTCCAAGGCCCCGGGGGCCCCCAAAACCCTGGCAAACCCCCCACCATGTCCTACGCCAGTGCCCTCCGCGCCCCACCCAAACCCAGAGCTCGTCCCGAACAGGTCAAAAAGCACAGCGACCCACTTTCCCTACTCCAAGAGCTGAGCATAGGAAGTTCAAATGGTAGCAACGGATACTATTCCTATTTTAAATGAGTTTCACCCCTGAGAAATCGCCCCTAGAAAAATATAAATAAAAAAAACATGTAAAATATAAAGAAAGAAAAAAAAAAGATAATAATGGCAAAACTTTTGTGAAAAAGACAAAAAAAAAGCGGTACAAGTGCTTTTACAAATCGTTTCTATTCATCGTTTTTGTTTCAGCTTTTTTGTTATGTTTTAAACTTTTATTTGTAACAGTCAAATCTTTCTTCTGTTTCACATATCTGACATAAAAATTAAAAAAAATATGTAAAACATAAGTATATATAATGGATGCATTACTGGTATATATACATGCACATTATGTATATATGAATATATGCTTATATTATGTACACTTATATATGTACGTAATGCAAAAAAAAAAAAAAGGTAGAAAAATAAACTAAAATGATTTTAAAAACACATTTGGTTGACCACTTGGCTGCCTGTCTGTTTTCCCTTGTTGAAGTTGGTTATGTTGGCCACTTTTTTTTGTCCGTTTTTAAAAATTGAGTGGACTTTCTATGTCTTGATTTTCATCATAGTTGTGTTAACAGGGAAAAAGCTAAGTGGTCAACTAATTTCATATAAAATATATGGAACATTGTATAGAAGTAGATACATTTTCCTCTAATCTGTACATATAAAGAAAATAAATGACTGAGTTGTATGCCACAGACATGTACCTAAATTCCTGTATCATGTTAGAATTGACATTAGACTTCATTTGGTTTACTTTTAATCCTTAACCTTAGACAAAATCATCTTCAGTGACAGATTAGTGGAGTAAATGAGATTTTTACATACATGCAAACGCACACGATTCAGAATAAAACTATTACTTTATTATACATTTATACAAATGTGTTGGTTGCACGTCGATTCCTTTATTTCACTGGCCCTCTCGTTTAAAAGATAAAAATATAGGATAGATGATTGATGATAAGCATGCGAAGCCACATCGAAGTGAGGTCTACTGTTGTCTGATTCCAACTTGGAAAAACTAGTTTCAGGAAGAACCATGGTTTGCTTCTTCTGCCGTTTCATCTGAGGCCCAAAGATAGTTGTTGGAATGGCTTTCCCGTTAGTCGGTTAACCACTGTCTTTGAAGTAGGGGTTATGGCGTGATGGGGTTAAATTCCAAAGTGTTACATGTCCAATCACATGTCGACCAAACATCTAATCAGTTAAAACTGCAGATTTAAAAAAAAATATGTATGTGGAGAAACTTGAGACAAACTGTATAAATGAGTGGCTGGGTAAACGTAAGTCATAACTAAGGCACGGCTGCTGAGGGAATCTGAAGGTATAGAGAGGGATGACGGCCAAGTTGGAAAGATTTTATTCGCGTTGAGTGAGATGTTGGGCCGACGTCAGTTATCTCCTTGTTTTTCTTTGACCCACTTCAGAGCTTTACGGTCATTTAGAAAGGCTTGAGAAAGATCCTGTCACCAACTTTCCCCAACATTCCCTGGTATTTCTGAAATCCCGGGTTGAGGTTTTCTGGAATCAGCAAGGGAGTTAGCAACTAGGGAATCGTCTGACTTGGAATTCTTCAACCAGGATTTCAAAAAAAAAAAAAGGGAATTTGGGGGATTTTGCGACCCTACACTATTTTTGCAACCCTAGACTTATGTAGGACTTCGGCCCGAAAGAATACCGGCTGGTTTAGACCAGTGCCATCAGTTACTTTTTGATTCAGTCTTATCATCTGAGTTGTACTGGTACTGCAATACCAGTCTTTTTCACCGATATTCCATTTCCGCTGATGACAGAGTACATCACTTTTAGCTACCAACCTCTTGCTCTGATTAAATCGTTGCTTAGATGACTGAGAACTCATTCAGTCTGTTTGCCCTGGCAATTTGCCTGGAAATTTAGACAGAAAAAATATTTAGCTTTTATTTTGACGACTCAAATTTTTTTCAATTGTTAACAAATAAATGCAATCAGTGTGGGTTATTTTAACCATAAGGGAAAAAATTGTTCAGGCGTTTGTAGGACTTTTCTGACATGCATTCCATTCCATTCAGTGATGTATTTTGTTTTTAGGGTGACACGTATCTTGTGAGTGAAATCTATTTGCATTTTTGTAAAATAATTTGCAAACAACCATCAAGCTGTCAAATCTTTATACATTTGTATGGTGTGCACACTCCAAAAATAAATTGCCTGTAGGATAAAATTGTTATGACAATTATTGACGATTATTATCAAATGCAAATTTGTGACTGATTTTGATTCACTTGGTAGATTATTTTTTGTGTGTAATAGCCACTGTTGTCACATTTACTGGAATCCATTTTCTCTCAACTTTTCATGATTCATTTATTTTTAATTGGTTAATGGTATGTTTCAGTATATTTTAATAAAATACCCTTGGATTCTAATTGGTAAATTTGATGTAACTATTTAGTCATTCATTTTAATGTATGAGCCCGTCAATCAGTTTTTTTTGTTTAAAGAGTCAAACATGCTGTCAGCTATTCAGGAAGCAAATCTAGTTGGAATGAAAAACATCTCCTCTTAAACATAGTTGAAACAATCATTCAAAACATTTACTGGGACTTCAGTTTATTTGAATTTTCCAAGGTCCAGATTCGAGGTTGTGAATTTTAGGTTCATCACAACAAAAAACATACTTGTAAATATGCATTTTCTAGGTATTTACAAACAAGGTTTAGGGAGTGCCTCAATTTTGTAGAAGCTGTTTAAAAGAAGAGGTATGCCCTTTTTAATTATGCAAATTCACAAAATCAACTCACAAAAATGGACATGGACCGTGTTGGCAGTCACAGCATCTTATAGTAATATAACTTTTTAAATTCATTTTTATAAGATGGTGTCTGGCTGCTTTTACAAAGTTTTTTTGTTGCAGGCATATAAAATGTTATTTTACTGTAGAATACTTATTTTTAAAATCAATGTTGCAGGAATTATTTGTCCTTGGTTCAGTTTTTCCGCTAAATCCGTTTAAAAGATATTTTAATTTCAGCGGTGCTTTGTGGTTCGACAATTATTTTTCATGTAAGACTGTACATTCATTCTGTGCATGCCAAGATGACATGGCTTGTTTATATCCCCGATTTATCAAATAGTTTATTGATTTGTGCAACAACAATAAAAATGTTTTTGTTCTCTCCCTACAAAGTAACATTTTGGTTTATTATTTGATGTGTACAATGACTTGTGACATTATGAACAAAAAAGTATGATATTTTACTAACATGTCAATGAATTATGTAATGTTCATGTAAGAGTTGTTTTTCCTCCAAATTATCTTGCTGGGCAAAAGTTGCTCCCAGCCATACGAGGCACATATTATAAGCTTTGAAAGTCTTTACAAAGAAGTGGATATCAAATTTGAATCAGTTTTTCGCAAATTAGTTGTTGGTTAATCTCTGAATTGTGCAAGACTTACTCCTCACAATTTCTACAGTGTCTGACATGTATTTGCGTAAAACCCAAAACATAAGAGATTGAGCCATTCTAAGTGTTTGTTCTTAATAATCTTGTCCAGGAGTAAGTAATAGTAGGTCTGTGCTTGTGTCCATACCGCACCTTTTTCAGGCCTTTATCATTGCTTACTCAATATCAAAATCTCCATTTTGTGCCGTGTCATGCCTTGTGACCTGATTGACTTTGCATCGAGACCGAAGCTTTTAATTTGTTTGTCGTCAACCAAGTTTTAATGTCAGTTAGCCTCCACCCAGACCCAGTCACATATCATTGCGTGTAAGTGGCTTACGAAGGTTCCGCACGTTGCTTTCGTAAAACAACCTTAACTTGAACGGATGTTTTTTGTGGTGGGAGCAGCCTTTTGCCCAGCCAGTAGAGAGCACTGTGTTCAGCCTTTGGTAAAACCACATCTCCTGTTGTCATCCATCTTGTCTCCTCTATTTCTTCCCCTCCCACAGTAAATCAATGGCACGCCTGTTAACTGTTACCCCTCCACTGGATCCACACAGGTGGGCTACATAATGATGAATATTTCCCTTTCACTCTTTTCAATTCAATTGGTGGTGGTCATAATAAAGGATGTCGACTTTGTTTCAAAGGTTTAATTTAATTATTTTTATTTTTCAAATGTGTTTCTCTATTAAAGTGTCTTATTGAATCAGTTACTCTTGTTGTTATTGCAGAGACATACTTCAATTGTTGGATTGGATGAGGTAGAGTTTTATAGTGATTTCCCTGTGTGGAAAAGAAGTGCACACCATGTGGCTCAATATCCCAAAAGGAACCGAAGAGTTAAGCAATTGACTTTACTCTCATTAAGTCGCCGGGTGTCTTGTTTGCCATTGAGGTTATATGACTTGTCGTTATCTCAGAAAGTAATGTGGCCCCTGAGGAACAAAACCCCAACACTGTATCCGTCTTAGGACCGGTTTATCCTTAGCAGTCTCAACCGGTGTCTCCACAGGTACATAGGCCCCCTACCCATAACTGCTGCTAGTGGTGTACAGTACCCCAACAGTTTGCACTCAAGACCCAAGGCCAATAGACTTGCGTCTTGGGCATTTGATGCTACTATTGGCTTAGAATCAACCGAGCCAGCTCTGAAGTATTTTCCTCAATGTTTCTGTTTTTGATCCATTCTCCATCATGCGGTTGCTCCCTCTTTTCCTCCTTCTCTGCCACCAAACTAACTCAGGCTGTGAGTTTGGAATCTAAATGAACCCATCAAGACTGAAAAGATCCGGCTCAAAAGCCTGGACTCGTATTGATGTGGGGAAGGACAGGGAGGGCGCTCTTGCTCCTCTTTCATCATCCCCCTACACACACAGTGAGGGGACGCTTCCACAGACCATGCTGTCATTCCTGCTAGTGACCAGCGCAGGTTCCCGGCAGGGTTCCCAGCAACAGTAACCATTTCACAAATCCCCTCTATGACCATGCTGCAAGGCTTTTTTCTCAAACAGGTTTGTGTTCATCGGGACACGCAAAGGAAAACATTTTGCAACAGAAAACCAAATGAGCATTTCTTATTGGGGAAATCCAGGTAGTCTGTCCCGTTTCTTCCGTGTTGTGCCTAAATGAACACGACCCAGGTGTCTTGTATACAGTAGACAAGGATGAAAGAGAGCGGCAGGTAGCCTAGTGGTTAGAGCATTGAGCAAGTAACCGAAAGGTTGCTAGATCAAATCCCCAGGCTGACAAGGTAAAAACCTGTCATTCTGCCCCTGAACAAGACAGTTAACCCACTGTTCCTAGGCCGTCCATTGTAAATAAGAATTTGTTCTTAACTGACTTGCCTAGTTAAATTTTAAAAAATATGCAGAAAACTGGCTTTCATCAAAGCTAGATATCAGTGAATTTATTTTCATTATAAATGCATGGTTTTATGGTTATCATAACATGTACACAGAACTAAAGACAACCACTGTACTGTAATCCATCATTGCATACCAAAAGCTAGTTCTAACAGGCAAGGACAGATGACATGGCTAAGCAAGTTTTAATCTGCTACAGTCACGAAGTCTTATGTAGCGTTTAAGTACGACAGTGCCAATACCTGTATCAACTGCCCTCATCTATTCTATCAAATGGGGAAAGCAATGGTCTTAGCTCAAGCTTGTTTTGAGACACTAGTAATGTACATTTCTGTATCAAAAAGAATCCTAGTTTAACACTTCCACTGAGTAAATACAAAGGCAGCATCATCCATAACAAAAAAGAATGTACACCTAATTCCTGCCTGTCCATAGAAGCCAAAGATGAACGGTAACATGGGAGAGCAGTCCAGTTAAATTTGGCTGAAAAGACTGGACATCAGGAATATATATATATATATATATATATATATATATATATTAAAGCCATATACTGGATCTAGATGGTACATATTAAGGCTCTGAGTTTTTCCCTGACCATTTGAACTGAAAGACCCTGAAAGTGTTGGCTACTGAGTAACCTTGCGAGTTCTAAGTTAAATACATCAGACACTAACTAAAATCAGAAAATGATACCTTGATTAAAAATAGAGTGCTTGGTTCCCCTAAATTTGAATGGGATCAAATAGTCAAAGAAATTGGGCTGCCATGTGCTCAGCTCTAAAAAGTTGGGGGGGGGTTAGTGTTTGGTGTGCACCTGCTAGAACTGAACCTTTTCCAACATGGCAACCCACACATTCAGTGGTTCAGAGACTGTTGGTGTTCAGCATTCTAAATGGTATGCACACTAAACCCACCAGACAGCATTATTTGCTTCTCCAATTTACTGTCACACCTATGTATTATTCTTATAAAAGTCAGTCCGTTTGAAAACGGAAAATATATATTTTTTCACTATAAATCTAACATGACCTTAAATTCTAGATTTAAAACGGATCATTTTGATAACTTCTTTACATCACAATTAGTGTTATGTATGCTGTGAATAATATTAAATACTTAATCATGAAGTAATAATTTGGCATCTGATTCTAACAATTTCCTGGTTTTATCTTAATCTGCCTGAATACATTTGACATAAATTCATTGCAAGTGCTTGATGCACTGAAAATAAGGAGAACCATCTCAGTTATAAATTGATTGACTTATGTACAGAATTATCATACAAAACACACAGTACAGAAAAGGTGAATGCATAGGTCAAATGTCAATCCATTACTATTTATACCATTAAATAACATGTCAAAATGTATAATTAACCAGGTTTCCATCCAACCATTTCATGTTGATGAATTACCTGACACTTGAAAAAAGTCATGACTGGGCTGATGGAAACAGGAAATGCCTCTACAATTTTATAAAACAGACAATTTGCTCGTTGGACATGTGATGTTTTTGTGTATAAAATTAATTATGTGAGAAATGGCGGTGGAAATGCCTATATTTGCAAATATTTATATAATAACCATCATATCGAAGTTAACTTGGGAGTCGCGATGATGCTGTATGTTGTGTGGTCCTCCCACTATGACTCGGGAAAGCATGCAGTTTATTAGGCTACAGACGAAATAAATTATGAGATTCACACGTGGTGAAAGTGCCATTTGACAAAAATTGTATCGCTGTTGTCCATAATAATCTTAAAATGTAGGTAGCCTACCCGCACTGTATCTGCGACCTGTTGGCTAGAGTGCCCAGACCAGATCAGCACATTTGCTATATAACGCAACAGTTTTTTTGTCGTCGTTAGAGTTGAAAATGCGATGGAAACCCATTTAACTTGTATTTTTCATTCGGTACATTGGACTGCTCCCAAGCACTGTGTGAAAGAACCCTCTGCGTCCACTATAGAACGACACAAAGTTGATCGTGATCGTATTGCTTTTAAAGAAAGTGTCACTCTCTTCCTCCTCTCATCCCTCTCTGTCTGTTACTCCACTTCGTGTTCAGCGTCCATGCAGGACTCCCAGGGGTTTTGGGGCATGCGGGGCATGGAGAGCAGGAGGAGGCCGATGCCACTGAGGAAGAGGAGGCAGAAGCCAGCGCAGGCACAGGCGAAGGACCAGGCGTAGGAGTAGTCTATCCAGATGGTGTCCTCGCTCTCGATCATCCGCTTTACCGACTGACGCATCACCTCCACTGAGATGATGGCGCACAGGCCTGCGATTGGGGCGGAGCGGGAGAGGAGGATGGGTTAACGGCGATGACCTCCAATCACAGGTAAGCAGTTGAATCAGATATGATTTGTTTTTAATTTGCTATACTGTATTACGATTTTAGTACTGTATCTGTTCCCTTAACACATTTGTTATGTGTTAAGTGTCTGCTTGTCTGGTCTTACCTGCAAAAGCGAAGAACATTCCGGCAGGTTTGAGGATGTAGTCATTCCCCTTCTTGAAGGAGCACAGGAGACACAAGGTGCCCAGGATCATAAAGGCCAGGCTGAAGATGGCGATGGCCGCTGCTGAGATATTGTACTCTGAAAAGAGAGCAAATAGAGGTCACTTCAAGATGTCCACTGACCTACGAAAAGAATATATATATATATAATATAGTATGCCATTTAGCAGACGAAGCGACTTAGTCATGCATGCATACATTTTACATATGGGTGGTCCTGGTGTAACAGTATAACTTTAGACCGTCCCCTCGCCCCGACACGGGCGCGAACCAGGGACCCTCTGCACACAACAACAGTCACCCACGAAGCGTCGTTACCCATCGCTCCACAAAAGCTGCGGCCCTTGCAGAGCAAGGGGAAACCCTACTTAAAGGTCTCAGAGCAAGTGACATAACCGATTGAAAGGCTATTAGCTCGCACCACCGCTAACTAGCTAGCCATTTCACATCCGTTACACTGGGAATAAAACCCACTACCCTGGCGTTACAATGCTCTACTAACCGAGTTACAAAGTACATAAATACACAACATAGGAGGTTAAAGTTGCTCCTAACCACTGATACAGGGTCAGACATTTTTCCTATCCAACTAATGGTTTAGGTTAGGATTGAGGGCAGGGTAATCTGATCCTAGATCTGTGGTTAAGGGCAACTTTTATCTTAAGCAATTGTACAACCTGTAAACTTGTAAAGTGCTACTTTCCGCCGTCCTATAACACCAACATACCTCTCTAAACTGGATCTGCATGAATTAACTTTCAATACTCTAGTTTGTTTTCATTTTACGTTACAGTACACTCAAAGGTAAGCAAAAGTCATTATGGTGGGTTGTGGGGATTCATTTATTGTGTATGTGTATATAAAATCAGCCATAAGCCGATAGGAGGCTTACCAAGAAAGATTGTTTTATTCCAGAGCAACATGAGTCCATATGCCTCCAGCTGAATTATATAAATGATATTTCATTACATTGCAGCGCTGGGCGTAACTGGATGTGCAAACGTTTATGTGGATTTTTTAATTAGGCTTTAATTTCTGCCTGAGAAAATAGTTGAATTGTTACATGTGCAGACCAATTTAGTTTGTCACCTCATTGTACAGTCCCAGAAAGGACAATTAAAGATTTTTT
Organism: Salvelinus sp. IW2-2015; assembly: GCF_002910315.2. Lineage (NCBI taxonomy): Eukaryota > Metazoa > Chordata > Actinopteri > Salmoniformes > Salmonidae > Salvelinus > Salvelinus sp. IW2-2015. Next base: position 7,256,101 of record NC_036838.1, on the reverse strand, counting down.
TTTAAATGATCAGCTCTCTCTGAACAGGAGTGTGAAGCTTGATAAGGAAGACGGAATTTCACTCGGTTGGTGGAATCTGCCATCAGTCAAACTACCTAAATCAATCAAACTAACTAACAGAATGAAATAACTAGGCCACATTTGAAATTGCATTGCGCTTTAAGTCAAAATTGTTGTGTGAAATGCGAGCCATGTTACCCAGTGAAAAAGTTCCTCTTGCAGTAAGGCAGCCATCTTTATTCAACCAAAGGAGAGAAATACGCTTGGCGTTACTGTAAGTTGTTTACTGGCTTGTTATTCCAAGCTGCTTAACCAGCCATTCCAGTTATGTTGGTGTTGTCATGTGGATGGAGGAGCTAGGCTTTGATCTTCCGCTTGCTCTCCTAGAATCGGTCCCCAGGGGAGAGCCTCGCCTCGGGGGCTCCCCTTCATCTCATGCTGGGGGAAGATGGTGACTCTCACCCCTTGAGTAGTTCTGGAATCATGCTACATCCTGCTGGAGTGCTAGCTCTCTTCCCCTTGCAACCCCAAAGAGAGGGGTGAGTGGTTTCAGAGTAGGTTGGATCAGTGGTTTAATGTCTGACGGGGCTGAAAGATCTCTTTTGCGCTCTGTTGGTGCTTTAGTGATTTATTATCCCAGTGACACTTTCAGTTTAGCTCTGTGTACGCTGCTCAGCTGGAGCTGCCCGTGGCTAGTCGTACTGACAGCCCTGGATTGTAGCTCTATGGCCACGTTCCATATAAATGGTACCCATTGGTTTATTGAGGAGTGAAGAATACCAAATGTGTGGGTCAGTGCTACATTTCAAGTAAGGGCTATTTCTGTCTCTGGGGCTAGCCATTAGCATGAGATGTGTGTGTAAATATATTATGAGTTTACACAACTGTTAGTGTCATAGCTTTTATTGCAGGACTTTGATTGCGATAAATTACCTCCACAGTCAACCTATTAAATATTAATATTGGAATGTACAGCCTTACCTCGAGTGTGCACCCATGAAATGGGGTATCAGCCTACTCAGTGACACCCATAGATTACAATTCCATAGAGTTTACACAAATATTAGCGTCATAATATTATTGCAGGACTTTACAGTCCATTATGAATGTTCAACACACACAATAGATTGCCTGGGGGGGGTGATTTCTCATAGTCAAAGTCCTGCAATAAGATCTACGATGCTAATATTTGTGTAAAACCTTTGGAATTGTAATCTGTGGTTGTTACTCACTAGGCTGATACCCCATTTCACCGGTGCACACTTCATAGGTAAGGCTGTACGTTGCAATATGAATTTCCAATACACACAATAGACTGACTGGGAAGGTGATTTCTCACAGTCAAAGTCCTGCAATAAGAGAGAGCCCACTGCTCATCCCGCAATACACTGCATCCTTCTCCCTCTGAAATGCTGCACTTCTCTCCCGACCTGCTGCAGCCACACTCTGCTTGTTGCTTTAAACCGACGTAGGTGTATTTTGTCATAAAACCGTGTTTTAGACATGTACTCATGTAATTCAACAAACACCATGTTGTTAGTCCTCAAACCATGTTTTTTGCAGGACTTTAGAGAGCGACTTCCTTTAAAAAGCAACAAATCCCTTTTAAAAACGGCCTATGTGGCATCGGTATGAGTCAGAAACAGTTATTTTAGTGTCAAAATTGACCAAAAAAATGTAAATATGATCATTTTAGTCCAAGTCTGGTCTAAAACGGCGTTTGGAACATCCGTACGTCACAACGGGTAAATGAAGGTTGGGTTTTGATTTGACGATGTCCATTTTCCCACTAACATGGAGTGAACAGCTGCAGTGATTGCTCTCTATCCAATAGTAGACAGTGAGACAGACCTGCCCAGCAGCTCCGACTTTGTTTACATAAGACAACACGTCATGCATTTTTTGTACTTGAGAAATACTGCACCATACACCTTAGTTAGATGTAAAATTGCACAACTGAAACATCCTCTGTAAAAACGTCAAAATTAATTACGGATTTCTTGAGTTCTTAGATTCATTCTGGGAATTTTGAGGAAGTGAAATAGGCTTCCTATTGACTCATGATGGACAAACATCATTAACCTAATGCAGAATCGGTCAGGAAACACACCACCAAGACTCAAATCAAATTTTTCTAATGAGCAACAGAAAAACACACGTGCAAATCGGCGTGTTCCGTGGCTCTTTAACTGTGTGAAATCAACACACTGTTCAGCCTATTGTACGTATTGAACATTCATATAGCTTTACCTATAGTGTGTGCACCCATGAAATGGTGCATCAGCCTACTCACTGACACCCACATATTACAATTCGAAAGAGTTTACACAAATATTAGCATCATAGCTCTTATTGCAGGACTCCCCAGTGAACCATGCCAACAAAAAGGAGACGTTAGGACGTCTTCGGAACATCAAAAGGTTTTGTCATGGTCACCTGCACATCAAAACAGTGACATCTCCTGATCTATGCGAACAGTTTTTACGTTTCTTTACAGAAAAGGTTGAAAATATTACATCACAGACTGGCAGTAGCCAGTTTCACACCAGCGATGCTCGTTCAGAAGCACAAGAGGCAATTACTCTGAGACAGTCTACTGCTTCTTATTGCTCATTTGAGCAAATATCCATTACATCTCTCCTTATATGTACTCATATACACAATGTCCTTATAAACCACAACATGAAAGAAAGTCCTTTTTAACCATATGTCCTTACAAGCCTGTGAATTTACAGGTATATTATTTCAATATGAGCCGCTGAACAAATCTGAAGTAAGATGTATCTTCTACATATAAAATAAAAAAATGTGATGTGTTCATTTCATTGACAGGACCATGGGGAAGGTGGGTCCCCATAAACCATGTTACAAACTGCCTGACATCATAAACTATAAAAACGTGTGTGTGTGCGTAAATATATTCTGATTTACACCCTACTGATTGGGTCTGTCAAGGCCCTGCATGTGCTTAGCAGTCCTGTCATATGTGAGTGTATACGTTGAATGGGCCAGACGTGCACAGTACTGGCAGGGTCACAGAGGGGGCTAGTGGAGAGATGGGGGGGAAGGAAAATGTCCAAGAGAGAAGGGAATGGGCGTTGAGCGGGATTAGCTGTCACGAACGTCGTAATCCTCCTCGTCTGAGGAGCAAGGATCGGACCAAAACGCAGCGTGGTATGTATCCATATTTATTTGAATACTTTTAAACACGAACAAAAACAATAAACAAAAAGAGACCAACGACGCTACAGTCCTGAACTTGAGAAAATAAAAACATGAACGCACGGACAGGAACAATCACCCACAAACAAACAGTGAACACAGCCTACCTAAATATGGTTCCCAATCAGAGACAACGTAAAACACCTGCCTCTGATTGAGAACCATATCAGGCAAATCAGACACACCTAAACCAATGAGACACATAACATAGACTACACCCACCCAGCTCACGTCCTGACCAACTAAACAAAGACTAAACAAAGGAAATAAGGTCAGGAACGTGACATTAGCTCTGTCACGTGGAGTTCTATTGATGTTACCTGCCAGATCGTATACCCAGCTAACGCATAACATTCTGAGAACCATATGTTTTTTTTATGGGAATTTCAGTACTTCAGCATAACGTTTTCCGCAAGTCATGTTCTTTCCATAAAAACCACAAGAAAACATTAGTAACGTTGTCACGATACCAGTATCGCGCTACTAGGAAGTAAGGAAGAAAAGGAAACAAATTATGAAGCAGACTAAATTTCTTGAGGGAAACCTTCCTAATGTTGGATACAAGAAGTCTTATGTTGTCACCCAGAGTCACATTTGCTTATTTTCCAAGCTATAGCACACAATATTTTACAAAAGTAGGTTTTAAAGGACCATAGAGTTGAGTCTGCTTCGTGTTTTCTTTTTTTGTCATGGAAAATCTGGTATTGTAGTATCGCAATACTGGTATCGTGACAACACTAGTTCAAAGAACGTTCTAAGAATGTTTTTTAGAACATATACATTCTGTTCTCAGCGCTAACAAAACTCTATCCTCTATCTTGCTAAGTGTGTTCAAGTGTGTTGTCCATTTCCACTAATTGGCCACACCTGATGTTAATGAGTCCTTTGAAATGGGGTCTGTTTGAATAGACTAAAATGAACAGCTTTGTAAACAACAAACAAACATAGCATGCTAGCTCTGTCCTGGTGACGCAGTGGACTAATTCCATGGATAGAGAACAGAAGATCATAGGTTTGAATCTCACTGACGCTGTGCATTAATAAAACAATTTACGTGTTTGCATGATTAATGCCCAAGCAAGTTTTCCATGTTCTTGAAACATTCAGGGAAAGTATTAAGGAAGTTATTCAAAAAACTCAAAATAACCTATAATTTCTGTTCTCAGAAAGTAAACAAAAACCTCCCAGGAAAACTTTCAGGGAACCATATTAAAACGTTCTCAGAACCTCCCTGCAACCTAAACTAACATTCCCAGAACAGGCTAAATTATCATTGCATTTTCAGAACATTTAAAAAAAGATATGTTCTACCGGTCAGGAAACATATGGCTTCGTTCGCAGAACCAATGGGAAATCAAAAATGTACGTTTCCACAATTTCCTAGGAACCAAATGTGCTAGCTGGCTATCCATTCAGTTGACTTGGCCTCGTCCCTTGGTATGCTGGGAAAACTCCATATGTTTCTGCTTGTGTTGAAACCAAGGCTGATGGACAAATGCTAACAAAGACCAAGGGCCCCATTCAGTCCGTAGTGCTGAAGAGATGCACTACAGCGCATTAGGAAAGTAAAGGCAATCTTCCCGCGTCTGCGGAGACTGCATTGACAGTTAGGACTCCCCATAAGTCGGCTCAATCGGAAATGACCTTCAAATTTCAATCGCACTGTAGCGCTAAACTTTGGCGATGCGGATTGAATCCAGCCCCAAGGGACCATTGGTTATGTGTTCAAAGGTGTGCAAAGTCTGGCTCTTTGTGCTTTGGTCTTTGTTAGCATTTGTCCATAAAACTTAGGAGACAAGGGGCAGCCCTGCCTTGCGCCTAGCATGGAGTTGAGATGTATCCAATTTGGCTTGTACTATTCACCACCCATATCCCAGGTTGCTTATTTGTTTTTATGACTCTCCCTTTGAATCTTCTCTTATGAAACATTTGTTAAAAGGACTTCAAAGAATACACATATTTTGTTCTTGAAGAGTATAAACCAATATACAGGTAACTGCCAAAATAAAGGAAACACTTGTGTAAATTAAGGATATAAAGTATATTAAAAGCAAGTGCTACCACACAGGTGTGGTTCCTGAGTTAATTAAGCAATTAAAACATTCCACCATGCTTAGGGTTCATGTATAAAAATGCCCAGTTGCCCATTATTTTGGCTACTATGGCTAGAAGAGATCTCAGTGACTTTGAAAGAGGGTTCTCAAAGGACCATAAGGGGCTTAAAAGGTGTGTGTGTGTACATGTTTTACTATACTTGAGTACCAAAAGTCCTCACAAGAATAGTAAACCAACTAAAATTCAGAGAAGTGAGGACATTTTTTTTTTTTTTTTTTAAACCTTTATTTAACTAGGCAAGTCAGTTAAGAACAAATTCTTATTTTCAATGACGGCCTAGGAACAGTGGGTTAACTGCCTGTTCAAGGGCAGAACGACAGATTGTACCTTATCAGCTCGGGGATTCGAACTTGCAACCTTTCGGTTACTAGTCCAACGCTCTAACCACTAGGCTACCCTGCCGCCACAGCGCCGGTCCTTTTTTTGCCGGTCCTTACTTGTAAAAAAGGCTATTTTAGGCTCAGGGTTTAGGTTTAGAATTAGGGTTAGGTTTAAGGTTCATTTAGAGGCTAGGGAAAATAGGATTTTGAATGGGAATCAATTGTTGGACCCCAAAAAGTCCTCACAAGTATAGTAAGACATAGCTGTGTGTGTGCGTGCGTGCGTGCGTAAATCTATTCTGATTTACACCCTACTGATTGGGTCTGACAAGGCCCTGCATGTGCTTGGCGCCCTTACGTGCATCACATGGAAGTCCTGTCATATGTGAGAGTACATGTCTCTAATGGGCCAAGCATGTGCACAGTACTGGCAGGGTCACCAAGGGGGCTAGAGGGGTGATGGGAGAAGGAAACTATCCAGGAGAGAAGGGAATGGGTGGTGACAGGGATTAGCTCTGTCACATGGAGTTCCATTGACGCTACCTGTCGGAGCTTACATCCACTCAGTTAACTTGGTATCCTGGGAAAAATCTATATACTTAAACATTTCTGCTTGTGTTGAAATTAATTCAAGGCTGATGGACACATTCTAAGAATGACCAAATCACCATTGGTTCTGTGTGCAAAGCTTAGAATGAAGCAGTATGTCTGGTTCTTTGTGCGTTTGTTTTTATAAGCATTTGTCCATGAAACTTAGGAGAGAACGGGCAGAACTGCCTTGCGCCTACCATGGACTGTTTGAGTTGAGATGTATCCAATTTGGCTTGTATTATTCACCACCCATGTTTCATGTCCCGAGTTGCCTATTTTTTGTATGACTGTTCCCTTTGAATCTTCTCTTATGAAACATTCTGCCAGAAGGACATCAAAGAATACACTTCTTCTGTTCTTGAAGATACACTGCATGACCAAAAGTATTTGGACACCTGCTCATCTCGTTCCAAAATCATGGGCATTAATATGGAGTTGGTCCCCCCTTTCCTGCTATAACAACATCCACTGTTCTGGAAAAGGCTTTCCATTAGCCGGCGTTCCAATTCATCCCAAAGGTGTTCGATGGGGTTCTGTATGGACCTTGCTTTGTGCACAGGGGGCATTGTCATGCTGAAACAGGAAAGGGCCTTCCCTAAACTGTTGCCACAAAGCTGGAAGCGCAGAATCTTCTAAAATGTAATTGTATACTGTAGTGTTACGATTTCCCTTCACTGGAAATAAGGGGCCTAGAAAAATAGCCCCAGAACATTATTCCTCTTGCACCAAACTTTACAGTTGGCACTATGCATTGGGGCAGGTAGCGTTCTCCTGGAATCCGGCAAACCCAGATTCGTCCATCGGACTGCCAGATGGTGAAGCGTGATTCATCACTCCAGAGACAGGTTTCCACTGCTCCAGAGTCCAATGGCGGCGAGCTTTACACCACTCCAGCTGACGCTTGGCATTGTGCATGGTGATCTTAGGCTTGTGTGTGGTTGCTCGGACATGGAAACCCATTTCATGGAGCTTCCGGCGAACAGTTCTTGTGTTAACGTTGCTTCCAGAGGCAGTTTGGAACTCGGTAGTGAGTGTTGCGACTGAGGAGAGATGATTTTTACACGCCACACGCTTCAGCACTCAGCGGTCCCGTTCTGTGAGCATTTGTGGCCTACCACTTTGAGGCTGAGCCGTTATTGCTTCTAGACATTTCCACTTCACTATAACAGCACTTACAGTTGACCGGGGCAGCTCTAGCAGGGCAGACATTTTACGAACTGACTTGTTGGAAAGGTAGCATCCTATAACGGTGCCACGTTGAAGGTAACTGAGCTCTTCAGTAAGGCCATTCTACTGCCAAAGTTTGTCTATGGAGATTGAATGGCTGTGTGCTTGATTATATACACCTGTCAGCAACAGGTGTGGTTGAAATAGCCTATTCCACTAATTTGAAGGGGTGTCCACATACTTTTGTATTTATAGTGTATAACCAAGTGTACAAAACATTAGGAACACCTCCTCTTTCCATGACGTAGACTGAACAGCGGAATCCAGGTGAAAGCTATGATCCCTTATCACCTGTTAAATCTCCTTCAATCAGTGTAGATCAGGGGTGTCAAAGTCAAATGGACGGAGGGCCAAATAAAAAATTTAGCTACAAGCCGAGGGCCGGACTGTTCGAATGTTCATTGAAAAATTTTAATGACGCATATAGTCTAGTGAACCTAATTGAACCTACTGAAAACCTAACAAATATATTCCAATATGATCAGATAAATAAAGCAATATTTTCTTATGGCTCTGTCAGTAATCTTTAATTTTCAACAGACACAAAAGACAAATTTCCTTTATATAAAATCCCCATACATGAACATTAAATGAAAGAAACCGGTATTCAAGGCACCATCAGTAGCCTATATTTTCTATTTTAGCAAAAGTGGGCTAAATTTACTTCAAAGAAAAAAACAATAATAGCAATTTTCTATCATCCACTCAACTGAAATATTTTTAAAATATAATTGGATTGAAATACAATAAAATAAAGTGCAAAAATCTATTAATCAAAAACAACACTTTGTTTAAGGAGAAGTAACATGCAGTGAAAACAAATATAAACTTTAACTTTAAACTTGAACTGAGTAAAAACTCTAAATATGTGATTGCAACAGTAATGTTCACTTGTTTGAGGTTGAGGGTGATACTTGGTGGTGTCCCATCTTTTCCACAAGTTCATCAATGTTCGGGGTAAGGCTCTGAGCTGAGGAAAATCCTCAGAATTGAGTGGAGGTGTTCAGCAGTAAGTCGACTTCTGTGTGATGTTTTGTTCAGGGTTATCAAAGAAAACAGTTGTTTCACACAGGTATGTGCTGCCAAACATGACAACGTTTGGCAGCCTGGATGCGCAGCTGGGGCATTGTGTCGGGAGGAAACGGGCGAACTCCGCAGGCACCCACTGCCGCATATTTTGCCCTCAGTGCATCATTGCAATTGGAGGTCAATCAACTCCATTTGGAGGTTTGGTGGTGAGCTTTCCACGTCAACAGCAAATGGGTTACCGAGGAGTTCCAACCTGCTTTTTTGTGCTTCAAAGTCAGCAAATCGGCGTCGAAAGTCAGCGGCAAGCATATCCTATTTTATCAGCCAACTGTGCGCTCGGGAACGCACTGGTAGAGAGCTTCTCTTTCATGGTCTGGCAGCTGGGAAAGTGCTCAAATTTTCTTTCCGCATCTGCGTCTCCCACAGAGTCAGTTTGGTTTTAAATGCTTCACTGTACTGTACATATCAGAGATGACATGATCCCGACCCTGCAGCTGCAAGTTCATTGCATTCAGATGACTCGTAATGTCACACAGAAAGCCATTTCACACAGAAACATTTCGTCTCGGAGTTGTGTTGTGTCTTTCCCTTTGCTGTCCAAGAACAGACAAATCTCCTCACGAAGCTCGAAACATCTTTGAAGCACCTTTCCCCTGGCTTAGCCATCGCACCTCTGTGTGATAAGGCAAATCACCATGCTCCGTTTCTAACTCCGTCAGAAATGCCTTGAACTGGCGTGATTCAAACCTTTGGCTCTGATAAAGTTAACTGTGCGCGTGATGATGCTCATTACATGCTCCATTTTCAAGGCTTTACCGCACAACGCTTCCTGGTGTATGATACAATGATAAGCTGTCAGCTCACCTGTCGCGTTTTCCTCTTGCATCTTTTCCCGTATCTTCGCCACCAGTCCGCTCCTGTGTCCACACATCGCAGGTGCTCCGTCGGTTGTCAAACCCACGAGTTTTTCCCAAGGCAGCTCCATCTCATTTACACATCTTGACACCTCTTCATACAAATCATGCCCCGTAGTTGTGCCATGCATAGGACGTAAAGCCAAAAACTCCTCTGTCACGCTTAGGCTGGAGTCCACTCCGCGGATGAAAATTGACAACTGGGCAATGTCAGAAATGTCGGTGCTCTCATCCACAGCCAGGAATATGCAATGAAACTTTTCCCTTTTTCACAAGCTGCTCTTTTAGATTGATGGACAACTGGTCTACTCTCTCGGCAATGGTGTTTCTGCTCAGACTCACATTTAAAAGAGTTGCCTTTTTTCTGGGCAAACTTCGTCACAAACTTTAATCATGCAGTTTTTGATGAAATCCCCCTCCGTAAATGGCCGGGCTGATTTAGCGATCTCTTCTGCCAAAATAAAACTGGCCTTGACAGCAGCCTGGCCTTGTGATTTGGCTTTTTTGAACAGAGCCTGTCGAGATTTGAGGCCTCGTTTTAATTCCTCTGCCTTTTGTAGCCTTTGTTCCATGTCCATATTCTTGTTTTTGTCCGCGTGTTTCGTTTCATAATGTCGTCTCAGATTATACTCTTTCAGTAACCTCGCCTACATACTGAAGCTTTTCTCTCCTCATACAACCAGAGACACACAAAGTGCTC